>NC_137796.1:90793278-91078278 GCF_963383645.1 Muscardinus avellanarius | reverse complement strand
ACACCTCCGGTCCTTATTTTGTTATTGTTTTGAAGCAAAGTCTTACTAAGTTGCTCAGAGTCTTACGTTTCTGAGACTGTCCTCGAACCTGCAATCCTCCTGTCTCAGGCTCCCAAGAACTGGGGTTATAGGCGTGCACCACCATGCTTGGCTACAGGAATATTTCTAATCACCCGAGTGAGGCAAATGTGTGACAAGCAGTAGCTCCTGGCCTCAGAGCCAGGGCTTGGCAGGAAGCCTTGTACTACTGTAGCCAGTGTTATCATGTGGTGTCAGGCTTTCTAGTTTTAAGACAAGCTGGGTGTCTGGGTGTCTTGGCGTTTCATTCCTCCCAACTATTTATTTATTTATTTATTTATTTTGCAGTACTGGGGCTGGAACCCAGGGGCATTCTACCTCCGAGCTACACCCCCAGCCCTACTTTTTATTCTTTATTTTTTGAAACAGGGTCTCACTAAGTTGCAGAGAGCTTCGCTTAGTAGCTGAGGCTGTCCACGAACCATGATCCTCCAGTCTCAGCCTCCCGAATGCTGAGATTACAAGCGTGCACCACCATGCCCGGCTCCAACTTTTTATGTTAATAAATGAGTCACAGTTTTCAGTGAACCAAGTGAAATATGCCTGCTGGCCAGATTTGGCCCTTAGGGTACCATCTTGCAGCTTCCAGTGTAGGCAATGAAAGCTTTGTCAGTTTCTGACAGAAGAGGCAGAGGACTTTCTCATTCCTGGTGCCACCTGACTTAGCCTCCCCGCTGCCTAGAACCGTCAGGGGCACCGAGGGAGGCCCAGTTGGACAGCTCAAACCAAAGGACATCCTGGCTGATGGCATTAGGCAGGACCCTGGGTGGGCAGCTCAGGCAGCACAAGGCCAGCAGAGCAGGAATAATTCAGCAACCAGCATGAATGATTCATGTGGCAGGATGCTGAGCAAGCACTAACGCCCATGAAACGCAGATCCAGAAGGGAGAGATGTAGCGATCCCTCCACCCCGTAGGTGTTTCTGCAAATGAAGAAACCACATGGAATCTGACTTACTAAAGCATCTTTTTCAATCTTAATGAAAATAAAGAATGACCTCTGAATCTGTATTAGAATAAATAATCTTTTTATGCCTCCCATTTATAGCTTACTTAGAATTTCTTAGGTATTTTCTCATTACATTTTGTATCATTTTATGTAACACCTAATACATAAGTGCTTTCTCATTTTAAAAGATCCAAATAGTTTAGAAATAAACTGAATAAAATGTGAAAAGCATCTCCACCTATCCAGCCAAACCATCCCCAGCTTTTAGTTTTATTGAGCATGTGTACTTGATTTAGTTATCCATTTATTTATTTATTGTCTTCAATTTCAATTTATTTATGCTCTTATTCCTTCCCTAAACTTTTTTGGTTTATTTTATTCTTTTTTATTCTCCCCCCAACTCCACTCCTGTATTCTGGCTTCTTAAGTTAAATGTTTAATTTTCTATTTTCAGTATTTTTTTTCTAATATAGCAGTGTTAAGGCTACAAATTTTCCTCTGAATACCGCTTTGTCTTTATCTCACAAGTTTTACTCTGTTGATGCTCTTAATGTCATTTATTTCTAATTAGTTTATGACTTTAGGATTTTTTTTCTCCTCTTTATTTAAAAGTGTTCTAAGTAAATAGTTTTGTTTATCTGTTGTTTTTTTTTTTTTTTTGTTACCCTACTGTGTTAATGTCTAATCCGAGTGATTAAAGAATGGCCTGTTTTGAGTTCTGTTTTTCAAACACCATTGAGTTTTTGTTTGTGGCCTACCACATCATTTTTATGAATGCTTTGTGGTATCTCAGAATCATTCTTTTTCATACAAAGTCATCAACATATCTGTTAAGTAGAGGTACTAATGTTATTTAATTTGGTGATTCTTATTTTTCTTTTTTGAGGTGGTGGGGGTTGAATCTAGGGGCATTCTACCTCGGAGCTAAACCCTCAGACCTTCTTATGGTTTTTTGTGTTTGTTTGTTTGTTTGTTTGTTTGTTTTGGTGGTACTGGGATTCCTGGAAGCCCTTCTACCTCCAGGCTACACTCCCAGACCTATTTTATATTTTTATTTGAAAACAGGGTCTCTTAAACCAGCGCGGCTGGCTACGAACCTGCGCGATCCTCCTGTCTCCGCCTCCCAAGCGCCACCACGCCCGGCCCTTCTTATGTTTTGTTTTGAGACAGAGTCTTGCTAGGTTGCTGAGAGTCTCATTACATGGCTGAGGCTTTCTGAGAACCTGCTGTCTTATTCTCCCAAGTACTGGGGTTACGGGCGTGTGCACCATATCGGCTTGGTGATTCTTAAACTATGGTCCCATACCACCTTGATGAGCATCACCTGGGCTGCTTGCTAAAAATTTGAATTCTCATATCATACCCAGAGGTATGGAACTGGATCTGCAGGGGGCATGCTGTGCTCAGAATTTGCATGTTGAGTGTGGTTTCCTGGAAATTCTCATGAGCAAACAGCTGCTGTGAGATCGCCACTGATTGTCTCTTTGATCAGGTTCATTGCTGTGAAATTGTCAATTTCCCCTTAGGTTTGTTTTAAGGATTTCAAATAACTATGATTTTGTGTAAGGTAGAGTCAGAATGTTCTTTGATAGCATGTCCTTCATCCATCTGAACGTATTAGTATCTCTTGTCCTGTTTAAAGACTACGTGGGCCTTTTCAGTCTTGAAGGCTTGTGTCTTTCTCTTCCCTAGGAAACTTTCATTACTGTTGTTGCTATTACTCATTTTCATTGCTTCTGTTTCATCATCTGGATCTTTTACCAGGCAGATATTGTTCAAGATCCACTCTTCAAGTCTCTTAATTTTTCTTTCATACTTCACTTCTTGTGTGTGGTGTGTGTGTGTGTGTGTGTGTTGGTACTGGAGATTGAACCCAGGGGCATTCGACCTCTGAGCTCTGTCCCAGCCCTTTTGTTAAATTTTCATTTTGAAACAATCTTACTAAGTTGCTGCAGGTTTCCTAAGTTGCTGAGGCTGGCCTTGTACCTGCAATTCTCCTATCTCCGCCTCCCACGTACTTGGATTACAAGTGTGAGTCGCTACTCCCGACTTGTACTATGTTCTTGTTAAATTGCTTGGCTTGATTATCTAATATATTTGATTAGTCACCTTTTGGTGCCCTCTGCTACTTAATTTATCTTTCTAAAAATGTTAATGATAACATTTAGACTTTTAAGATACCTAGCTGTTTCTTTTTCTTTTTAAAAAAATTTTTATTGGTTTATTGTAATCATACATCTTAATGGAGTACAAGATGGTGGAGGCATACGTGCACACATCACCCAATTAGCCCTTACTGGGTGAAATATTATTTGTTTATGGTGCTGGAGACAGAACCCAAATGTCCTGCCTCTGAGCTATAGCCCTATCCCTGAAATACTCTCAAGTCTCTCCAGGGATGTTAATTTTAACATCACCTTCTGTTTATTCTGTTAATTGGGTATTAGTTCCTTGTTAATTTAATTAAATTTGGTACCTCTCTTTCAGGGAGTTGATTTCCCCCAAATGTTTGGATCTTCTTAATAGTTCTTAACCTTGTTTTTGCGGCTCCCGCTGCCTCTGCTGTCTCGTCAACACAGCCTGACCCTGGGGGCTGTGGGCTTGGGCTGCACCGGCTCTGAACCTCAGCCTCTGTGGTCCTCAGCCTCACTTCCAGGTGAGGACGGTGACCTCCTAGGGCACTGCTCTGCTTTCACACCCCAGTGCCCTCACGATGGCTCAGCCTGGGCTGAGCACCACTGCTGTCTCCTCCACAGCTGGGGAAGGACTGCAACCCTAAAAGCTGTCCCCCACTAACTCCCCAGGGTTTCAAACCTCTCACTTGATCTTGACTCCGAATTCAGCCATGACCATGCGCTCGCACATGCGTACACACACACACACACACACACACACACACACACACACACAGATACACAGACACACACACACAGATACACAGACACACACACACACACACACCATTCTTCTACTGGAAATGTTACTACTAGCGCAGTGTTTAAGTCTCTGGTTCCTCCGCTTTCAGCTCTTCATAAATCTGACCCCTGCTCTTTTGGGAGCTCCTCAAAACTCCGTCTCTATCCCGCCATCTGTAATCGGTTTCCTGTATCCTGATCCTTCAGCCAGGCCCCTGCTCTGGGAAGGCTTAGGCAAGGAAACTAAGGCAGGGTGATGCTGAGAGGTTCGTCCAGGGGCTCACAGCCAAGATATGGTCCAGCAGGCTCCGGGCCCAGGTGCTTCCCGAGCCCCTGCTCTTTCTCTTACATTACTCTGTTCTCTATAACAAGGGTTAATTTTTAATTCAGTGTTGGACTTTAGAGACTCAACTCCAGGGTACTTAATAAATCCAGTTAGCTTTCAAGGTAAATCAGGCCACGTGGTGGCACAGGCCCGTAATCCCAATACTTGGACAGCGAGACCGAAGGATCACAGGTTGACAACAGCCACAGCAACTTAACAAGGCCCTCAGCAACTTAGGAGAGCCTGTTTCCAAATAAAACATAAAATATGTCTGGGGTGCACCTCAGAGGTAGAATGCCTCTGGGTTCAATCTCCAGTAACAATGAAAAGAAGGAAGGAAGAAGAAGAAAGGAAAGGAGAGAGCAAAGAGGAAAGGAAAGGATAAAAAGGAGAGGGAAAGTATATTATTATTATTTTTTTAATCCAGAGTTGAATGGAGATAGCAAAAGGTATCAGAAAGCTGAAAACATGGTATAATATCTGAAGCACCTGAAAAACTCAATTTTTCTTGGCCATAATTCTGTGGAAATTGATCTAGGAAGAAGTGAGTTTGAAAATACTTAGAGTAGACTCTAAAGTTAGAGTCCAGGCCACTTACTACGAACACGCGGTGACCTAGGAGCGCTGGCCTGGAGGTGTGGGGTGACCAGCCTTGGGTTTGGAGTTTGGACATTTGCTTCGCTTGGAATCTCTCCTGGAATGATTGCCTTTGCTGCCAGGTCGTAAACCCCATGGGATTTGTACCCGCAACTCTCCGTCTTGTCCATCACCCCATCCCTAGCATTTAGCCGTCATTCCTGCCTACGTGAGACAGGTTTTGTTTTTCCCCCCAACAAAATAGTATTTTCTGAATAAATGAAAAAAAAAAAAGAACAAATTAGCCAGCTAACCATTCAGTGCAGGATAAGAAGCCTTTATTGGCCAGAGAGAGTAATAAGAATATATAAAACGCCCCATAAGGCAATAGAACTGAGCAAGAATTACTGCTAATAGCAGTGCACGCAGGGCTAAAGGGATCCGGAGCTCAGCTTTCTTTTCTTTCTTTCTTTTTTTGGTGGTACTGGGGTTCCTGGAAACCCTTCTGCCTCCGGCTACACTCCAACAGCTTTATACAAACGCCGGCCACTTGAGAGGCGGCCCTGGAGATGGAAGGTGTTGGGAGTTTCGGCCTTTCTGGCTACATGCCGGTGACCCCCTGCCCCACAGGCCGCTGCTCCCTTTTAGGACTGTCTTAAACTACCCTCTGTGGCCTTGTGGTCTAAACATCCAAGCTTCCTGCAGGCAAACTCAGCAGGGTCTGAAAAATAAAGATGAATATGCTGTCATTTCTATTTAAATTTTTCTCCGAAAATTGGAACTCTGTTAAAGCAATCATGAAACACGAATTCATAACTATTATCTCATTTTGCGTCCGTTCAGCCACCTTAACAGGTAGCCAGGGCCCATTTCTCCACATTAGAAGTGGGGGCTCATGGCTCAGCAGCTAATCTGGGGAGACAGGGGTAGTTGGAATCCAGCCCCAGCTCAGAACTTGGACCGGGGCATTCCACTTTTTAAGTATAATTAGAGGTCTAACATTTCACACATGCTCACACATTTTGTGGCCTCGAGGTAGCTTTATGTCCAAAGCTGTCGCAGCCAGGTTCCCTGACTCCCTGCCAGTCAGTGGACCATCACCCACATCTTCCCGAGACGCTGCATCCCCTCTAGACATCACTTGCTTCCAAGTTGGTACCTAGCAGAGAATGTACAGGGTCATGTGGTCAAGAGCCTGGACTTTGCAGGCACTCCATCATTCATCCAAACCCTGGCTCTGCCATTTCTAGCCCTGTGACCTTGGACGTGTCCTTCGGTTCTCTAAGGTGGTGAATGAGGAGACCTGCCACGCTGGGGTCGGTGTAGAGAGGTTAGCTCAGGGCCTGATGCCTGGCAACAACCTATCAGTTGGTCGGCTACTGCTGTTACTGATGTCATAACTGTTGTTACTATCATTGCGAAAACTCCAGGCTTGAAGCTCAGTGGTTTTGCTTTCTCCCTAGCCTGGCAGAAAGGGGAAGATCAGGCTTATAAGGTGGTTTGATCTGACCATCAAACTTGGGCTGTATTTTAGTAGTGGCTCTTCTAGAAATGACCTGGAAGCCTTCAGTGCCCATTCCTCTCTTCCTCTTCCACTGTCTGCCCAGAGGCTGATGTGTGAGCAGCCCCTGTCTGCTCTGCGCCTGTGCTATCTGCAGCCTGGCCTCCGTGCAGAGGGCTTTGTCTTGAGAGGGTTTGAACCTAACATTTTCACCACCGAACACTGAAATTGAATATAACTGGCTTTTAAAGCAAAGCTATAAAGCAAGCTTTCACAGAGATATTTCTGGGAGAGGACTTCAAAGCTCCTGGTAGATCCCATGGCATGGCCCCCCTTTGAAGTGCCTGCAGATTGGCTTTCAAAGGGGGGAGCAACCCAAAGTCCCCTCTTTGCAGACGGAAAGGTTCTGACGGTTTTCTCCAGGAAACGCCGCTCCTGGGCTCATCTCCCCTCTGCCCTTGGAGCAGATGGTTTTAGATCACACGGGCATCACGAGGACCTTCGTTCCTCAGGCTTGCGCACCTCGTGCGAGCAGCTGCACTCATGTTCTTTATGAAGAAGGTATCAGCCATGCAGAATATAGGCTTCATACACACACACACATACACACACACACACACACACACACACACACACACACAGTAAGTACACTTATGGCCATTAAATTTGCATTAATTTTAACAGGAGAAAAAGAAACCAAGTTAAAGCAGGAGTAATTTTTGAAATTCAAATGTATCATGAGGAATATTATTTCTTAAAATATCCACCACCTTAATAAATTATGAAATAACAGTGGGTTGCCCGTCTCTCCTCTCCACCTCCCTGTACCTACCGGTGAGGGCAGAGGTCGTGCCTTCTTGACCCCCATCCACTGGTGCCAGCCCTTAGTGTAGCACGCTTAGCCACACGTGCATGCCACACACATCAGCAAAGGGCAGCGCCACCTTATCCTCTCCATTTATTGGGTCATGATGGAATGTCGGAGAGTCTCTTCTGTATGATGGGGATAATCTAGAAGGAGGAAGGACCAATGGCTGATGGCAGAGGTCACGGTTCTGTCACTTAATCACTGTAGGAAGTTGGGCCAGCTTAAAAGCACATAGACCTCAGGTTCTCAAATGCAGGGGACCTCAAAATGTGGTCATGTAAATGTGGGGTCGCAGCAGTGTGAAGGGAGAGAAGTGACCAGAGGAAGCCTGCTCATCTGCTATGGCTCCCAGGACCTCTGGCCCATCCCTGTCCTTCCTGGACTTGGCAGTTCTGGGTGGCTGCGCTCTGCCTGAGACATCAGTGGGGGCTGTTCTAGGCCTGGAGACTGACTGGGATTTGCTGGACAGTGACAGAATTCTCCCAGCTAGGAACCTCTACTAACTGACACCCATTTTATCATTTTAATCTATAGCAACAAGAATACTGAGGTGCAGCTTTTTCTCCCACCACTGCAGGACATAAGAACTTAAGCTGACGCCATTTAAGAATGGGAATCAGAGCTGGGTGTGGTGGTGCATGCCTGTAATCCCAGTACTTGGGAGGCTGAAACAGGAGGATCGCAAGTTCACAGCGAGCCTCAGCTACTTAGGCCCTCTGCAACTTAGTGAAACCCTGTTTCAAAATAAAGAATAAAAAATAGGGCTGGGGGTATAGCTTGGAGATAGAATGCCCCTGGGTTCAATCCCCAGTACCGCAAAAAAAAAAAAAAAAAAAAAAAGTCAGAGCGGTGGTACATGCCTGTAATCCCAATACTTGAGAGGCTGAGACAGGAGATTAGTAGGCTTTTGGCCAGTCTCAGCAACTTAGCACCAGGACCCTACACAGCTTAGCAAGACCCTGTTTCAAAATAAAAAGGGTTGGGAGTGTAGCTCAGAAGTAGAATGCCCTCTGTGTTCAATGCTCAATCAATACTAAAAAAAAAAAAAAAGAAAAAGAAATGATGGTCAGGCCAAGAGTAGGAGCCAGTAGGCTGTCCTGTATTAACCAGCTTCATGTAATCATATAGTTCTCCTTATCTGTCTTATGGGGTTATGGTGAGGACTGAATGAGAGAAGGAGTTGAAAATGTTTAGTAGAATAAAGACCATTCTGTGCTCTAAAGGATTACTGTCACTAACGTTGCCATTCAGCAACAGGCCACCTAGGAGCTCATGATGCCTTAGAGGAAAAGAGTAGATCTGTTACCTTCCAAATACTCACCACAGTCAGACTTTGAGGATACTAGCCGTGACCTCAGTCTGGTTTCCATGAAAGTTGCATGGACCACTTCAGCTGGAAGACCTTGTGATATCCTTTCAAATGGCAGTGGTGAATACATGCCTGCTCTAATACAGGCCTTCTCAACCTCAGCACTCTTGACACTGTAGCCAGATCATTCTTTGTTTTGGTGTCTATCTGGTGCGTTCCAGAATGTCTAGCAGCACCCCTGGCTTCCACCTACCAGATGCCAATAGCATCCCCTTTTTTCATGCTGTGATTAAAAAAAAAAAATCTCAGTCATTGCCAGATATTCCCTCTGTGGAGGCAGAATTATCCCTGGTTGAGAGCATTGGCTTAATAGCACAGTGGTGTGAGGCAGGGATCTGCTAACCCATTTTGATGAATGTCACAGTACAGCTCAGAGGAGTTAACTGAGCGTCATATCACTGTTGCTTCCTCCACCAGCCAGCCACTGACATCATTTCCTCCATCAGTCAGCACGTATTTATCAAGCACCTACCATGTTCCAGGCAGTATTGTAGTGGCTAAATAAATATCACCAAGACTTGGTATGCATTGGGGCAGTGGGAGAGAGGGAGCTGTAAAAGGTGAGACAGTTTTATTAGTTTGCTACTGTAACAACTTCCTAGTGGTCTGTCTTCCTGTTCTGGAGGTGACAAATTCAAAATCAGCTTCACTGATCTAAACTCTAGGTGTTTCTATCTCTAGAAAGAGAGATCATTTCCTTTCTTTTTCAGTTCTTAAAGGCCACCTGCATTTCATGGCCTCTTCTCCCTTCTTTAGGCCAGAACTGTAGCACTTTCTCTCCTCTCTGACCTCTGCTTCCATCCTTAGACCTTCTCTTTCTGATGCGGATCTTCCTATCTCCTGCATATAAAGACCCTTGTGATTACCTTGGACCCACCTGGATAATCTGGAGTCATCCCCATCTCGGTATCCTTAACACAATCTTATCTGCAAAGGCCTTTTGCCATGTAAGGCAGCATATTTACAGATCCTGGCGATCAGGATGTGGGCATCTTTGAGGACCACTCTTCACTGCAGTCCACTTTCTAGCCCCCCAAAGATTCATCTCTATCCACATGCAAAATACATTCATCCTATCCTGTTTCCCCAAAGCCTCAGCCCATTACAACCCAAGTCCAGAATATCATCTCTCATTAGCTCAAAACTCCCAAATCTCATCATCTAGGAAATCAACTAAATTAAGTATGAGACTCTGTGTAATTCATCTTAAGGCACAATTCCTTTCCTTGTGTGGATCTGTGAAAGTAGAAAACAAGTTATCTGCTCCCAGATATAATGATGGGTTAAGTGTGGAGTGACAGTTATAGATGTGGCCATTAAAAAGGGAGCAGAGTGGGGGTAAGGGTGAAAGAAAAAAGGAATAATCTTACCCAAGCCATTTCAAAGCTCAGTGAGGCAAACTCCATTAAGTTTCAAGACCTGGGAACAATTCTCTGTGGGTTCCAGGCTCCATCCTCCTGGACATAGCCTCATCCTTCGAGTCCTGCTTCCTTTTTCAGGAAGGACAACATGTGTTTGCAGTTAGACAGCTTCATGGGCCTATTTCCTATCTATAGATTTTTGGAGAAATGTGACAGCCTTCCTTTCATTCTTCTGCTTGCTTCAAGCATACGGTGTTTCTGCTAGTTCAACATTCTCAAAAACCACGTGGGACTCCTCTGTATGTCTCTAGGATTCTCTCCCTTAAACGAGAGCCTCCTCCACAGATCTTTTTTGGACAATCCCATATCTATTCCTGGATTCTGCGAGCTGTCAAAGGGAATCCAAGGGTCACATGTCTAATTTCTTCCAAGAGCCTTCTGTGGGACTGAACTCTGAACTTCAGATCCTTCTGAGATACTAGCAAAAGACTATGCAGCCACTCCCTTGGTTTTCTCTCTAGAGCACTTGTTCCTGACTGTGAATTTCCTACTGTTAGCATCTTTGCAGTCTGCATAGGATGAGAATGTCCCACACCATCAAGTCCTGTTGTGTGTGTGTGTGTGTGTGTGTGTGTTTTGTTTTGTGTTGTTTTACCAAACAGCCCTTCCCTTAGTCTGTCTCTTTCCTCTTGCATTTTACTCTAAGCAGTGAGAAGAAACCAAAGTACATCTCCAAAACTACCTGGAAATCTCCTGAGCTAAGTATTCAAGTTCATCATGTGCCAGCTTTGCTCTCCACAAAGCTTCAGACACAGTTCAGCTAAGATTCTGCTACAACCTAACGAGGTTCCCTCTCCTCCAGCGTCCTATTACCACACCTTATTTCCCGAGCCCTCGCCAACAACACTGTTAATGTCCATATTCTATTATCAGTCTACTTAGGATGTTTTTTCTGGGATAATAAAAGTTTTCTACATAGCGTTCCTCACCTGTTCCTAAGCTCACACCTCTTCACAGGTACCTGGAATTAGGATGCTAGGGTCTTTGGGGAACAATTATTTGGACTACTACAACTATTAGGGGTTTTTATTGTTTGTTTTTTGCTAATGATCAAACCTCAATTTCTCAGGACTGTGTTGGTTATGATGAAGACAAAAGGGGTAACAAAAACAGGCTGACCAAACATACTGGTGTGGCCAGAAAGTTCAGTCCATACTTCTGGTCCCAATATAATTGTCAGTGTGCCCTTTAGTCCGCTTTCGGAAATGTCCTGGTTTGGCTGATAGGTTTTGTGGTCACTCTAAATATAGAATTTAATGTTCAGCCTGCTATCTCCTGGAGACAAAAGAAACGTGAAAGAATTATCAGGCAGTTATAGTTAAGTGCTAAAGTATAGATCTTAATGCTTGGCCTGCTGTCTCATGGAGACAAAGAAACATGAAAAAGATGAGCAGGCAGTTACAGTTAAGTGCTAAGTGTTCGACATTTAGATGCTGCTAAGCATCCTACAGTGCACAGGACAGCCCTCCACGGCTCTCTTCTCCATGGCTTATCATCTGGAATCTCAGGGTCGTTTGGAGGCCTTTGGGATTCCATATTCAGCACCAGGATTGCCTTATTAGAAATGCAAATTATCGCCGGGCGTGGTGGCGCACGCTTGTAATCCCCACACTTAGGAGGCAGAGACAGGAGGATCACACAGGTTCGAAGCCAGCCGCGCTGGCTTAAGAGACCCTGTTTCCAAGTAAAAAAGTATAAAAATAGGTCTGGGAGTGTAGCCTGGAGGTAGAAGGGCTTCCAGGAACCCCAGTACCACCAAAAAAAAAAAAAGAAAAGAAAAGAAAAAGAAAAGAAAAAAAAGAAAAAATAAAGCAAATTCTCAGGTCCGGTTGCAGGCCCACCAAATCAGAGGATCTGGGGCTTTGACTCCAGTCTGTTTTAGTGAGCCCCGGAGCCTTGTCTCCTACCCCCCACACACACACACGCGCGCTTTTAGTGGTATGTCAAGGGCACACGCACAGTGACAACTCTGAGTCCTGCTCCATCCAGAGAGCTGCTCATGTTCCTCTGCCCTTTGTTTTCTCATCTTTAAAGCGATGATCACACATGGTTGAGATGTTATTATTAAATGTCACTTTGGTGGGAATAGTTCCTTCGTTCAGATGGTCTAGTTTTCAAATGAGTTTTTCTCAAAGTATCATATCTGATTTTCCCATCTCTCCTCTTGGCTTTTGGCAGGAGCTGAGAAAAAGCCTGGAACTTAGTGTAAATCAACAAAGAAAACAAAAGGATTCTTCTAGCGATGAAGAATACGACTCTATCGAAGAAGACGTGCTCTCTGAGCCTGAGGACCACACACCAGGGGACCAGCCTACAGATGACCCTCCTCTCTCCAGAGAGGTCTCAGTGCAGAAGGACGTTTGTGAGGACCAGGAGTCAGAAGGACGATTACCACAGGGCCCAGATACTTTGGTGGTGCTGGAATTTAACCCGGCTTCCAAAAGTGAGCTCTGTCCTCTATGGTGTTTTTTTGCCTTTGGTGTCTCTGGGTCTAATCCAGGACTCAACTTCAGCAGCACTTTGAATTCAGCTTTGAGCAGACAGTCCCACAGGCCAGAGGTGTGTCCGCCAGGTCTCATTGATTGCAAGAGGCCAGGGGATCACAAAGGTCCCAGATGGCCCTGAAATTCCAGGGTTAGGGTTCGGGTTAGGACAGCTAGTTATGTGGGGCTCTGGAGCATTGTAGGGAGCTTAGCAGTGTCGCACGCCACTTGGCTAGTGTGGGGAAGCTTGAGCAAAGGGGGTATTCACTGTATTAGAGAACTCAGACGTTACCTCGCATAGTAGGACTCTCTCCTCTCCTCTCCTCTCCTCTCTTCTCTCCTCTCCTCTCCCCTTCATCTCTACTTTCCTTTACATCAATTCTTAAGGAGTCTTTTCATACAGATTTTGCGACCCCACCAGAAACTGGATTTTTCTCTCCTAAAAACTCTTAACAAGTCAAAATCCCAGGCCTGGCTCTCCAGAGCACATTAGGGAAAGCACCTCTGCTCATGTACTGTCTATAAACTAATCGCTGTGGTGCTGATGGGGCAGGCCCAGCCTCCTGCGTCCTCCCAGCCTTACAGACCATAAGCTTCTGCACAGGCTGGCTCGGCCTCTGCTTGCTCCTCTCTGTCCATTCCAAGTGCATCAGCAAAGCTGCCGTGCCAGCTTAAGAAGGTTGTATTTGCCAGGTGTGGTGGCGCATGCTTGTAATCCCAGCATTTGGGAGGCTGAGACAGGAGGATCGCAGTTTGTAGACAGCCTCAGCTACTTAGTGAGGCACTTTGTAACTCAGTGATACCTGTTTCAAAATAAAGAATAAAAAGATAGAGCTAGGGGTGTGGCTTGGAGGTAGAGTGCCCCTGGGTTCCATCACACACACACACACACACACACACACACAGAAAAAGAAAGTCGTATTTTCATATTTTCTTTCTTTCTTCCTTTTTTTTTTTTTTTTTTGCAGTACTGGGGAGAAAACCCAGGGGCATTCTTCCTCCAAGCTATACCCCCAGCCCTATTTTTTATTCTTTATTTTTGAAACAGGGTCTCACTGAGTTGCAAAGGGCCTCACTAAGTAGCTGAGGCTGTCCATGAACTGCAATCCTCCAATCTCAGCCTCCCAAATGCTGGAATTGCAAGCGTGCGCCACCACTCCTGGCTTCTACATATTTATTTATTTATTTATTTATTTATTTATTTATTCAGTACTGGAGAAGGAACCCAGGGCCATTTGCCTCTGAGCTACACCCCCCCCCTCCAGCCCTAGTTTTTATTCTTTATTTTGAAACAGGGTCTCACTGAGTTGCAGAGGGCCTCACTAAGTAGCTGAGGTTGGCCGTGAACCATGTTCCTCCTGTCTCAGCTTCCCAAATGCTTAGATTACAAGCGTGCGCCACCACACCTGGCTCGTATTTTCTGAACAAGAATGAATGTAAGGAAAGAAAAATGAGAGAATATTTGAAACCGGGCAATATGTTAGTTTTCTGGGAGCCATAACAAAGGACCACAGGTTGAGGGCTAGACAGCACAAACTGGCTGTCTCCATTCTCGATGCTCAGTGTTCACCATCAAGGGTCAGTCCCTTCCCCATCCTTCTTAGCTTGTAGATGATCATCTCTGTATCTTCCATCATCTTCCTTGTGTGTGTGCCTGTGTCCTTATTTGTTTTTCTCCTAGGGACACTAGTCATCTTGGATTCATCCCACCTAGTGACCTCATTTTAACTTAATTACCTCTTTAAAGATCCTGTCTCCAGATACAGCACCGATTGGCCACCAGGCCTTCACTAAGCCTGCTGCACACCATTGCTGTACCTGGTACACCTCGTCACCCGAGAGGACCGTTCACTCTCACCTGCCAGCCTCGTCCTCCAGGCAGCACACTCCTCCAGCCCTTCCATGCCCACCCCACTCCCTTATCAACCCAGCTGCCCTCCTCCCCAGCGAGGCCATGAGCCCTAAGGGCAGCAACGCGCCACTCTCCACTCTTGCATGTCCTTGGTCGTGTCACTATTTTGTGTTCCACGGTTAAACCCACACCGCCTTGACTTGGTCCTACTCGGAGAACCTGTGTGTGTTCTACACTATTTCATTTATTATTATTTTTTATTTTGGTGATGCTGGAGATTAGATCCAGGGGCATCCTACCTCTGAGCTACACCCAGCCCTATTTTACTTTTGTTTTTAATGTTGCAACAGGGTCTCACTAAATTGCTGAGAGCATTGTTAACTTGCTGAGGCTGGTTTCAAACCTGCAGTCTTCCTGGATACTGGGATTACAGATGTGTACCACCACACCTGGCTGCGGCATTCTAGACTATTTCATTTACCTACTAAAACGTGCAGCTCCCAGCAAACTTGTCTCATCTGCACTGTCCTCATAATCCCAGATGAGCAAGGCACCTGGTATGGAATAGTACCTGACAAGGAAATGCTTATTGAATAAGTAGGCGAATAACAGTAAACCATCGCATGAGCAGAGTGCCCGCTCCACCTGAGCTCGGTCTGACTCAGGAACACTCTCTTTCCCACAGGTCATAAGAGGGAGAGGAATCTGTCTGCTAAGCGGAAGGACAACCCTGAGGTCTTCATTCCCAGCAAACCTGAGCCAAACCTGAACTCCCAAACCCCTGCTGTGTTTCCAGACCAGGAAAGGGCATTCTCCAGTAAGAGTCGGGGGCCCCTGAGTGGGAGTGGGGCTGTGCCTCCATCCTCTCAGTGGGCTGCATGATGGGTGCCTCTTTCCTTACTTTCCTTGCTAGGTATCAGCTGATCTTTAGTTAATGTATTACTCTGGATTCTTTAGAGAAGCTAAACTACGAGGATGTGTATGATAGGGAATTTGCTTAGGCAAAATTCAACCTCAGGGTAGACCAGCAGGCTGGAGACTCAAGAGGAGGCCTGGCTGAGGCTCTGTGGGTAAGGAAATACCTATTGTCTGGTTAACCCCTACCAAAACCACAAACCCAACTGGAGAAAGACTGTACTGATATAAGACAAGACATTTCCGAGAGTAGCTATCAAAGAAGTAGCTTTAAGTAAAAGAGTGTGCCGGCTTATGTAATTGAAATGTCCAAAGGCAGTATGACCTTCAAGCATGACTGGATCCAAGTAATTAAAAATTGCCAGCAGTCTGCCTGTCTCCCCACCACCAACTGCCTGCCTGAGGATGAAGGGCCCAGAGAGGGAAGGTCAGCCTAGAGGTGGGAGCCTTGCAGTGGGCTGATGGTGGAGTCACATGTCACTTAGACATCAGGCTCCAGAGGCAACAGGAAGTGCAGGGCCAGAGTTGCCCTCAGATCCCTCCAGCTGATGATGAAGGGCAGCATAGGTGGCTGTGTGGATGGCTCCATGCAGATGTCCTGAGGGAGTCGCTCCTTACTCTCCAGTGGGGAAAAAGCACAGCTTCTTGGATGAACCCTGGATGAAGCCATTGGCTTTGCTTAGAGTCTGGGCTGGATAGAAAATGTGTGTTTTTAAACCCCAACGTCATTCTGAGGGTTCTGGGATGCTTACACCACTGGAGGCACAAGGAACCTGAGATATCCTGAGAGCATATGAGAATTGCAAACCAGCTCTCCCTCCTCTAGACAAAATCTAGAGAGTAGGTTGCTTATGTGTTTTGCTTTGTTCTTGGGGTTGGGGCTGTCTTTTTAGGTACCTGCAAAATAAGACCTTTCTATTTTTATGTCTTCCTGGTGAATCGAACCTTTTATCATTACATATTATCCCCCTTCACTCTAGTAATGTTTTTTGCCTTAAAGTTGGCTTCATCTGATACAGCGTGACCCCAGCTTTCTTCTGGTTGGTGTTTACATGGCACATCCTTTTCCCATCCTTTTACTTTCAAATTTTCTGCATCTTTATATTAAGGTTTATCTCTTGTAAGCAGCATGTAATTGGTTTTTATTTTTATCCTCTAACAGTCTGTGTGTTTTAATGGGAGCATTTAGTCCATTTACATTTAATGTAATTGCCAACATATTTGAGTTTAAATCTACTATCTTATTGTTTGCTTTTTATTTGTCCTGCCTGTTTTCAGTTCCTCTTTTTCTGCTTTCTTACCTTCTTTTTAATTGATTGCCTTGTATTATTTGTCGTTTTTCCTCTCATTTAGCTTGTTAGTTATAAATTCTTTTATTATTCTTTCAGTCATTACCAGAGATTACAGCATGCATTCTTGACTTATTAGAGTTGACTTTTAATTAGCAAGTTTACCACTTCCCACCCAGCAGAAGGACCCTACAACTCTAACTTTCTTTCTTTCCCAATTTAAGTTCTTCTGCCATGCATTTTAATTCTCTCTAGGCTTCAACCCGACTAGACATTATAATTGTTGTTGTTGTTATTTTATACAGTCAGTAACTTGGATGTGCCCACATCATTAGTCTTCCTACACTGTTCACTCATGGCTATTTTCAGACCACTCTCACTCTTAGACTATTGCCCTGGAGTCTGCGGAAAACCCTCTGGGCTTCCCACCCTGGTGGCAGTTATCAGGCACCTTGAGGGGAAAGGTCTCTGAATATTGGATTTACCTCTCTGGCTTTTTTCTCCTGCCTGCTCTTGACCCTGTAACTCTTTCCTTCCTTCCTCCTCTCCCCCTCCCTTCCTTCCTTCCTTTCCTCCTCCTTTTTGCTACTGGAGGCTGAACCCAGGGACATTCTGTCTCTGAGCCCTAGCACTATTTTATTTTTTATTTTGAAACATGGTCTTGCCAAGTTGCTGAGGCTGGCTTCAAACCTGCAATCCTCCTGTTCAGCCTCCCAAGTGCTGGAACTATAGGAGTGTGCCACCATGCCTGGCTGACCCGACAGTCCTTCACAGCCCTGTTAATCCCCATGTCTTCAAACAGATCACTGTACTATTTGGTTCAGGTTGTGCTCCAGGGAAGCAGTGGTCCAAATGAGCTGGTCTGATGTTCCAGAAGCATAGCCTACTGCCAGCACTCTTTAAAGCGTTCTCTCCTGCCTCTTCCTCTCAAGCCAAGCCTGTACCACTGAGTTCTTGTTAATTAAATGTACATGTGATGCCTCCCCATGATGGCTTCTTTCCCATCTCTCCCTGTGATCGTCCCTAGTTCTAATGAAAGGGCCTCAGTGCCCTGTATTGTTCTAGAAACGAATATAATCTCCTTCCAAGAAATGAATATGATCTTCCAGAGACCTGTTGCCTCCTGGTCGGGGACAAGAACATTCATCTTCAGTGCAGAAAGTTTACTGTCCAAGTTGTCAGAGTGCTCTTGGGAAGTGATATATCTGAGCCACTTTACCAGACAAGCTGCCAACCATAGAAATAAAGTAACACCCTCAGTGTGAGTGAATTAAAGGAACCTGACAGCTTGTAGTTAGTGTTTCTCTCGGAAAACCTGCAGCAGAAAGACCATCATGTCAAAGTCCATAACATATTAGCCAGTGCCCATTAATAGCAAGTGACGGAAATTTAAACTGGCTTAAGTAGCAAAAGTAAATGTATTGCTTACAGTTCAGCACTATAGATGTGGCCTCAGGCATGGTGGGATCCAGGTGCTCAGACAGCATGACTGGGAAGTTTTGTCTTCATCACTTAGCTGTGTTTTCCTCTGGCCCAGTGGTGCTCAAATTTGAACTTGCATCAGAATTACAAAACCAATTAAAGAGAGTTTCTGACTCAGTGGATCTGGGGTAAAGCCTAAGCATTTAAACTCCCGGGTGACCCCGATGTTGCTGGCCCTGGAAACATCACCTGTGGTCATGAGCAGGCAGGCATCTCACTTGTGGTCCAGCAGTGGACCCAGAGGTTCCACCCTCCTTTTACTTGCGCTACACCTGCAGGAAGGGACTGCTCTCTTCCTAATAACTCCAGTGTGAGTCCAAGAACCAGCTCTCCCCTGAACCAGAGACTAGCTCTCTCCTGCCCCAGGCTGGGCCACCCCGAAGACTGAGTGGGCAGGGGCCGCCTCCCTGAAGGAAACTCTGGGTGCTGTGAGGGTCCCTGTGCCAGGAAGACAAGAGCAATTGCTGTTTACTTTCAATCTGATCAATTATACAAGATGTTCTGCTAAGGTAGTCACTTTCGTGAGAGTGAGCCTCCCGGCCACTACGGCAAAAAAGCCTGGACTACAAAAGTGCGTGGCACTGGGTCCCCCTGTAAAAACCAGATTCCCAGCCATCCCTGGCATTTAGGTCTTAGAGCTGCCTGTCCCATCCATGTTCTTGAGGATGATGCTGGCTGAGGCAGAGGAACCCTCATTTTTAGAGGCCAGCAGGGAGCAAAGGGCTGTAACACCCAAGAGGACAGAGAAGTCATTTCGTCCTGGGGCCTTGGTCGCCTTCCTTGCAAATCATGTGCAATCACGGGCTCAAGAGGAGACACCTGGGGTGGGGGTCTGGGGGATAGGGGCTGGGCACACAGCATGTGCAAGGCCCTGAGCTCCATCCTAGCAACACACACACACACACACACACACACACACACACACACACATACACACACACACCGAAGGATGAGTGCTAGGGCTACAGACAGCACCTGCCAAGGGAAGGCCCAGAAACAAGCTTCAGGAACGACAAGAACACAGGCCTGACAAGCCAGGACTTTGGGCTGAGTGCTGCTGCCTAACAGTCCAGCCCAAAACATCGCAGCATCAAGTTGCAGCCCTTTTATTACTGCGCGCGAGCCTGCTGGTGGACGGTGCTGCGGCGTGCCAGTGGGTGGCTGGGCCGGATGATCTACGGCATCCAGTTGGCCAGTTTGGCCTGAGGACCTCAGCTGGGACAGCTCATCTCTGCGCCGTGCGACCTTACTCCTCAGCACCAGCGTCTCAGGGCAGCAAAGGAGCACAAGCCCGGCCCTGTGAGTGCTTTAGCAGTCTGCTTGGCCCTGATTGATTGCTAATGCCCCATTGGCCAAAGGGGGAAAAAAAAAAACAACACATCACCAGGCTAAGTCCAGCTAGAAGAAGAGACTCATCCCTTGCTGAGAAATGCTGCAGAATCCCATTGCAGCCTGGTCTGGCTGAGGGGCAGGAGGCACCAAAGCCATCTGCCGCAGTCTCCTCCATCGTGGGAAGGCAGCCTGCTCACATGGAGCCCCTCCCCCACCTGCCACTCGGACCTGGGACATCTCCACTCATGGCACGGCTGCCAGCAGCCGGCCCCAGCCTTCTGTCACGCAGCTTAGTATAGTTTCCAGGCTGACCAGGCCTGTGACAGCAGGGAGCCAGGATGCTCTGTGAAAATGAGGTCTCCTGTCCCATCTACGGGGTCGCCCGTGGGGGCCACGTCGGAATGCCAGTCTGGGGTTGCCAGGTTGTATGGCTTCTTAAGAGATGCCAGGAATCCCAATGTTCAGGGGGATTTCCTCTTTTTTTTTTTTTTAAGCTTGGCATCAATTTCTACTAAAAAAAAAAAAATGATAAAAGTGCACAGTACGTCTCTAAAAGCAGGTTTGCGCCAGCGGGCTGCTGGTGTGTGAGCACCTCCAACAGACCTTTGTCGTTCTCACGTTTGATATTTGCTATTTCCATGGATTCCGGGTGACCTGCAAGGCCCCTTGCATGCAGTAAAGGAGAATTTTCCTGAGACTCTGAGCTGAGCCTTTGGAGTCCGGGCTGCCGAAGGGGAGAAGGTCACCTGGCTGGTGATCCTGCAGACGGCCTGTGGCCTCTTCTCTGTGACGTGTGTTGCGTTCGTGGTAAATCTCCCGAATTGATCCACTTTTTGTTTCCCTGTAAGAGAGAAGAAAGCCACGTGCCGGGGAAGCGAAGAGAAAGTGGAGTTATCGGAAGAGGGATGGTTCTCAACCAGAAAAGAGCAGTGTGGGATAAATTAAAATGTGCAATTTGGCTTTTGCTGGAGGCACAAATTTACTGTGTGAATAAATCCACCATTCTCTACATCTACGACGAGAATAAATCCACCATCATGTGGTGAGCAGGCCAGTGTAGCCCCAGTGAAGGATGAGAGCGTCAAAAAGAGTTAAAAGGTGGTTACCCGCGCAGTGGGAGGAAGCCGCCGCCAGCCGCTGGCCACAGAAATGTGATTTGAGAGAACTTGGGCCCCACGCGGGGATGTTTCTGGGAAGCCAGGAGTGGGGAAGGCGCTGGTACCAGAGCTGCAGACTTGACCTTCACTTGGAGAAAGGCTGATTTAATTTTTCAGCGTGTCTTCTTAGCATAATATGACTCAAAGGGCACAGACGGCAACAATCAGCAAGGAGGAGGTTCCCACGGTGGGAAAGACGCTCGGGGTCAAAGGGCTTGTGCGGCGAAACCGCCCCGCACAGAGCCGCCCGGGAGGCCTTTCCAAGAGCTGAGTGCAGACCAAGGACCCAGCACCTCCACTGCTGGAGGCCATGCGCTATGCGCTGGGCTTCCCAGAGCCTCAGCCCAGCCCAGACCGCTGAGCACGAGAAGAGGAGCCCTTTGCCTGTGTGCTGGTCGTGAAAAGCTAAGGGCCACTGCATAGCTCATTTTGGAGTGAGTTTATGTGTGTTTTGTGTGGGAAATGGAAAAGAAGCTCACGAGCTCCGATTCTGCTCGTCAGGCACTGCCCGGGCCTCCAACCGTTGCCGGCGCCCCCGCCCCCAGATGCCAGGGCGCTGGCGGGTTTGCTTAGCTCTGTACGCCATCTTAGTCCCCTCCCATAGACGCGACTCTGGGCTCTGAAGGCGCTCGGGGTTTCCCCGGGTGCTTTACGACAAATGT
Source organism: Muscardinus avellanarius (assembly GCF_963383645.1). NCBI lineage: Eukaryota > Metazoa > Chordata > Mammalia > Rodentia > Gliridae > Muscardinus > Muscardinus avellanarius. The sequence goes on along the minus strand of NC_137796.1, from coordinate 91,057,105 downwards.
AAAGGAAACTATATGCTTTCAGTCATAATCACAAGTACTGACTGAGGTCTACAAGGTTTGGGGTTGAAATTGTTTCCCATCCATTCATTTGACAAAAAAAAATAAAAATAGTCCCAGATGCCAGTAATATGACCCTGGATGAGACGCTGTGACTTTGTGAAGGCGTGAGGCCACTGGGCCTGTGGCCCTGGTCCCACCAGCAACCTCTGCACCTGCGGCCATCTGTCCTCCCCCTCCCTTCCCTTTTCTCAGTACCGAGCTCTGCTGGGCCCAGGGCCTTGGCACTCCCTGTGCCCTCGGCCTGGGACACCCTCCCCGTGCGGCCTCACTGCCTCCTGGTCTCCACGCCTGTCCTCTTCCCTGGCCACGCATCTTGGATGATGGGTGAGTCCCTCCCATCAGCTGTAGCCTGTTACCCTCTGCGCATGCCTGACCTGTGTCTGTCTCTCCCCATGACTGAGGTCAGTGAGGGTCAGGGCGTGCCCATTCCACCCATCTTTAAGCCCCACACTCAGAGCTGCGGCCTTCATCCAGGCAGATGCACGGGGGTGCAGGTCTAGAGTTGTGTCTCCACCTACCTCTTGCCTTTCTGGCAGCCGTCTCTGCGTTAGCTGCCCGACATGTGTTTGCGCTTCGGGGGTTTTCAGTTCTAGCCCCAGTGGAGCTCCAGACTCAGTCCCTTAGCTTCTTTCCTTCCTTTCCCCCCACCTGCGGGCTATTTCAGGGACCAGATTCTGCTCACTCTGAGTGAGGAAGATCCCGGGAAGGCCCTCCCCACAGTGTCAGCCCCTGAAGTTTCCATAAGCATAAGGATTTCCACACAAAATTCAGACTCTAGCTTTTCTTGGAAAAGATGCCTTTTCTTTTTCTATGACCTGAGGAGCACCGTCCCAGGGGGCAAGCACTCGCTGGAGTTGGGAGATGGTGCCCAGCTGCAGCGCACGTGGCCCCGGGCACTTGGTCTCACTCTGAGCACTGCCTCTGGTGCCCACCAAGCCAAGGCCGGCCAGCCGGAAAGGCAGCCCAGGACACTTCTGTGTGATTCCAGTGCCATTCGGATTTTTACAACTGACATAAAAAATGCATACTCTTTATGGGGTACAGTATGATAGTTCGATACAGTATGTAATGCATAACGATCAAATGAGGGTAATTTTTTTGTGTGTGTGTAGAACCCAGGGGCATCGTACCTCCAAGCTACGCCCCTAGCCCTATTTTTTAGGAAACAGGGTCTCAGTTATGAAGGGCCTTGCTAAGTAGCTGAGGCTGGCCCCAAACCAAGATCCTCCTGTCTCGGCCTCCTGAATGCTAGGATTACAAGCGTGCTCCACCACGCCTGGCTGGTAATGAGCATTTCTAAATCCTCCAATATTATCATTTCTATATATTAAGAACCTTCAAACTCTTCTCTGGTTTTATTGAAATATATACTAAGCCAGGCGCAATGATAGATGCCTATAATCTCTTGTACTTGGGAGGCTGACACAGGAGGATCAGATTTGAGGCCAGCCTCAGTAACTTGTTGAGGCCCTCAGCAATTTAGTGAGACCCAGTTTCAGTATAAAAAGGTCTTGGAGTATAGGTCAGAAATAGAATATCCTTGGGTTCTATTTCTAGTACCCCCAAAACTGTATGATAAATTTTTGTTTGTTTGTTTGTTTTGTTTTTCTGTGGTACTGGGGATAGAACCAAGGGGCTTTCTGCCTCTGGGCTATACTCCTAGACCTCTTTTATATTTTATTTGGAAACAGGGTCTCACTAAGCTTCCGAGAGCCTCACTAAGTAGCTGAGGCTGGCTTCGAACCTGTGCGATCCTCCTGTCTCAGCCTCCCAAGCGCAGGGATTACAAGCGTGCACCACCACGCCTGGCTCTGTATGATAAATTTTGCAGGCTCTAGTTACCCTACTGTGCTAGAAAATGTTAGCACTAATTCCTCCATCTAACTGCGTCTTGGTACCAATTTCCCAGCCTCTCTCTGTTTTTCATTTTGTCTTCTTCCTATTCTCCAGGCACCTCTATTCTACTCTCTACTTCTCTGTGAGCAAATTTGTTACTTTCAACAAATGAGAATATGTGGTATTTCTTTATGTGCCTGGCTTATATTACCTAACATAATGTCCTCTAGTTCTACCTATATTGCCACAAATGACAGGATTTCATCCCTTTGCTGCTGAATAATAATCCACTGTGTATATATACGCCACTTTTCAAAAAACCATCCATCCACCAATGGACTCCTAAGTCCATTCCATATCTTGTCTGTTATGAATAGTGCTGTAATCAACATGGGCATGCAGGTGTCTCTTTAACATCACGACTTCATTTCTTTTGGTTATATACCCAGTAGCGGGATTGCTGGACCATATCATAGCTGTAGTTTCAGTTTTCCTTTTTTTTTGGTGATACCAGGAATGGAACCCTTTCTACCTCCGGGCTACACTCCCAGACCTATTTTATTATTATTATTATTATTATTATTATTATTATTATTTATTATTATTATTGCTATTACTATTTTGGTGGTACTGGGGTTCCTGGAAGCCCTTCAACCTCTGGGCTACACTCCCAGACCTATTTTATATTTTTATTTGGAAACAGGGTCTCCTAAGCCAGCGCACGAGGCTGGCTTCGAACCTGCGCGATCCTCCTGTCTCTGCCTCCCAAGCGCAGGGATTACAAGCGTGCGCCACCACGCCCGGCCCCTATTTTATATTTTATTTGGAAACCGGGTCTCTTAAGCCAGCGCGGCTGGCTTCAAACCTGTGTGATCCTTCTGTCTCCGCCTCCCAAGCGCAGGGATGACAAGCGTGCGCCACCACGCCCAGCTGTAGTTCCAGTTTTCTAAGAAACCTCCATGCTGTTTTCCATAGTGGCTGTACTAATTTACGTCCCGCCCGCAGTGGATTGCGTTCCCCTTTCTCCAAGCCTGTGCCAGCATTTGTTATTGTTTTGTCTTTTTGATCCTCGACGGTCCAGCTGGGGTGAGGTGGTAGCTCGTGCTTTTGGTTTGCATTTCCTTGATGATTAATGATGTTGAACATTTTTTCATTTATTTGTCGGTCATTTGTACATCTTCTTTAAAAAAAATGTCTATTCAGGTCTTTTGCTCATTTTTTTAAGTCAGACTTTTCTCTATTGATTTGAGTTCTTTATATATTCTGGAAATTAAACCCCTATCGGTTGAATAGTTTGTAAATATTTTCTCCCATTCTGCAGGTCCTGTCTGTCTGTCTCTGTCTCTCTCTCTCTCTGTCTCTCTCTCTTGTGTATGTGGTACTAGGGATTGAATTTAGGGGCATTTAACCTCTGAGCTATCTCCCCAGCCCTTTTTTTATTTTTTTATTTTGAAACAGGGCCTCTCTAAATGCTGAGACTGGTTTTGAACCTGTGACCCTCCTGTCTCAGTCTCCCAAGCTCTGGGATTACAGACGTTCGCCCCCATGCCCAGCAGGTCTCTCTTTACTCTTGATGGTTTCCTTTGCTGTGCAGAAGTCTCTTGGTTTGATAACAACGCCATTTGTTTATCTTAGTTTTTATTGCCTCTCCTATGTTTTTGGGTCTTGTCCAGGAAGTCTTTGCCTACACCATTGTCTCAAAGCGTCTCCCCATGCTCTCTACTAGCACTTGCATAGTTTCAGGTCTTACATTTAGGTCCTGGTCCATTTCGAGCTGATATTTTTATATGGTAATAGGCAGGGGTCTAGTTTCAGTCTTTTGTGTTTATATACCCACTTTCCCCACACTGTTTGTTGAAGAGACTGTCCTTTCTCCAGTGTGTGTTCTTGGTTCCTCGGTCAAAAGCCAGTAGGCTGTAAATGGACGCTGTCTGGATTTTCTCGTCTGTTCCATCGGTCTGTTGTTTTTATGTCAGTGCCATGCTGTTTCAATTACTGTAGCTTTGTGTGCTGTTTGGAAGTCAGGCGTTGTGGTGCCTCCAGCTTCGTTCTCTTTGCTCAGGACTGCTCTGACTCTTTGGGGTCTTTTGTGGTTCATTATACATTTCCTGATTGTTTCTTCTAGTTCTGTGAAGGATGCCATTGGTATTTTGATGGGGGCCGCATTGACTCCAAAGAATGCTTTGGGCAAGGTGGACATTTAAAAAATATTAATTCCTCCAGCCCATGAGCGTCCAGTGCCACTCTTGATGTTGACACTTGGACTGTCCTTCAGCTGTGGCTTCTCCCATGAGCGCAGCCAAGCGAGCCAAGTGCTTCAGCAGGACTTTTTAATCAGCTAGTAGTTTGCTCTGGTCAGGAGGACAGAGGGTGTGGTGTCTTGGCACACTTTGCACCAGATCACGTTTACATAGTCGTTCCGTAGTGTTCATGGGGTTTGGCTTCAGGATCCCATCCTCTCTGAAGCCCAAACAGCTATTTACATGACTCTTACATTGTATTAGGTATTATAAGTAACCTAGAGGTGATGTAAAGTATATGGGAGGCCGGCATGGTGGTACACACCTATAATCCCAGTACTTGGGAGTCTGAGATAGGAGGATCGCAGGTTCAAGGCTATTCTCAGCAACTTAGTAGATCTTGTTTCAAAATAAAAAATAAAAAGGGCAGAGGTAAAATGCCCTTGGGTTCTACCCCAGTACCACAAATAAATGAAGTATTTGGGAGGATATGTATAAGTTATATGCAAATAATAAGGGACTTGAACATCATCAGATTTTGGTATATATACATTTTTTGTGTGTTTGTGGTATTGGAGATGGAACCTCTGAGCGACCCCCAGCCCTATTTTCTTTTATTCATTATTTTGAAACAAGGTCTCACTGAGTCACAAAGGGCCTCACTAAGTAGCTGAGGCTGTCCGCGAACCGCGATCCTCCTGTCTCAGCCTTCCAAGTGCTGGGATGACAAGCGTGCGCTACCACACCCAGCTTATGTAAATTTACTTATAAACTTAGTTTTTAAAGTTTGAAATTAAAACGTAGGTAGATACCATTCCCCTTTGCCCCTGAACACTGCAGCCTGTGTCTCCTAAGAACCAAGGACATTTGCTCCACGTGACCACAGCCCACTTAAGTATTTGAGGGTGTTCGGCATTAACATAATCCTGTTCTCTAAGCCACAGACTATTCAAATATCTCCGCTTGCCACAATCACATTGTTTACAGGGATTTCCTGGGGGCCCCAGGACTCAGTCCCGGCCACCACTGCACCCACTCGCAGGCCTGCCTAGTCTCTTAAGCCCGAGCTGTCCCCAGGCTCCTTTTGCCTTTCACGACCTTGACATTTTGGGGCAGTTCCAGCTGGTTGTTTTATAGAATGTTCCTCCATCGGGTTTAATGGGTTTTGAGCTGTATTAGAGAACAGAAGCCAAAGGAGCGTTCTCTTCTTCTTTTTTTTTTTCCTAGGGCCTGGAAGCCGGAAGGAGAGACCCCTATCTGCAACCCGCAAACCCATATGTGAGACAGAGGACCGCGAGGAAGATGCCTCGGCTGTCCTCCGAGCCATCCAGGTGGAGAACGCTGCCCTGCAGAAGGGGGTCCTCAGCAGAAAGGCTGAGCTGCCCGTTGTCAGCCCACTGCAGGTGCGAGCGCAGTCAGGAGGGCCGGGATGCAGGGCCGGGCAGGGAACAGGCAGGGCCCCAGCTGCTGAAAGAGCATGCTGGGAGAAAGAGAGGCATAGTGGGCATCGCTGATCTCAGCCTCTTCATGGACAGTCACTTTACTTCTGAAAGTCTCAGCTGAGGGCTAATCTACCTGCAGCTGTAGATGATATGATTTCCTTGCAAACTTAGCCCCAGGTTGCAAACTGCTGGCTGAATGAGAATGGAATAGTGGTGAGCTCTGGCTTCCCTGCAAGCCTGGCCCCAGAGCATGGTCCTGCTCCTGCTGTCCCACCCCACCTGCTTCGCCTGCTCGAGGAATCTCCCTGGCCCTGCAAGGGTTTGAGTTTACACCTGCTGCCTTTGGCTTTGGGCAATAAACATCCTGCTTGGGCCAGGCTGCAGATCCAGGGCCCGTCCACACTGCCACACTTGCTCCCCAGGCTCTCTCTGGGCTGCTCTGTGAGGTCTATGGGCAGCACCTGTTGCTTTGCCCTGGAGTTCTGTCCTTGGCCTTGACACTTACGCCTGTGGTTTGAGGGGGTCCCTGCCCCTCTCTCTCTCTCTCTGCCTAAAGAGTAAAGAGTGCCGAGAAGGAGATGGCTTTGTTCTGACCTCACATCACGGGATGACATCTTTCCAGGACGCAGAGGGGCCACCAGCAAAGCCATGGACCAGTCGGCTGAAGGCCATGGAGGAGGCCCTGGAGGTCAGTAAAAGGCTGAGCTGAGCCAAAGCCCCGCGCACGCGCACCTCCACTGGAGCAGTGGGCCCCAGCGGGCGCTCGCTGCACCCTGAGTGCCCGGGTCATCCTGACTATTTTACGGTTGTAGGAATCAGGGCTGCAGTGGCTCGGCCAAGGTTAGAAGTGGAAACCAGAACTCACCCAGGCTTGCTATATAAATCCTTCCTCAGCATTTCTATTTTCCAACCAAACAATGCAAAACTAGATCTTAGTAGCAGGAACAAATAAGTTTTATCTGCACAGATACAGATAGATATCTACCTATAGATATCAGCTAGATGTAGCTCAACAAAGATGACCCTGACCAATAAAGATGGGAATTAATAAAGCGCCCAGGGACATTGTTGTCATACAGTACACAGGTCTCCACCACGTGCTCAGAATACAGAGGTGGCTGAGACAGATGAGCCCCTGGCCTGATGGAACTTCAGGCAACAGCAGGCGGGACTCCTAATGAACAGGGACACTTCCACTTCCGACGGGTGGCAGCCAAAGCTGAGAGCCAAGCGTGCGGGGCGAGCAGTGGCGGCTGCCCCTGGCAGGCTGTCCCAGGAGGTCCCTTGAAAGATGCGCCCCACTCGAGCTGAGCCCTGCCTGTGACGAGCCACAGGGAACAGCTTCCAGGTAGAAGGGACAGAGGGCAGGTTTCAAGGTGGGGATGAAGGATTCCAGCTTCTTGAAGGAAGAGGAAGACGCCGTCCACATGGTGGGAAGAGGGGAGAGGGAGGAGCTGGTACCCAAGTGGGATGAGGGCAGCAGGGCAGCACCTGGAACACCCCAGTGGGTCTCCTTTCTGCATGGCTCCCTCTTGCCCCCTTCAGCTGTCACCAGCCAGTGTTTCTGCTAGACCTGTGACCCCGCCCACCCCAGGCCCGGGGTTTCTGGATGGCCTGACCCGTCATCCTCAGAGCATCCAATGACTGAAGTCATCTGCCGAGTGATAATGGGACACATCTCCAGTTTAGACACTCAATGAAGGGGAAAGGATTGGAGAATTTCAAAGGAGAGCGCCCAGTGATTTCTCCATGGGTGGAGTCTGGTTACTTTGTAGCAGACAGAACAGGGGGTTCAGCTGAGATGGTGGAAGTTTGGGATGAGAGAAATTTTTCAGCAGCTCCTTGAGGCAGAGTGTTTCAAGGACCTCCCAGATCCCAGATCATTCAACACGGAGACTGCGCCAGGGGGTCTGGAGCCAGCCAGCCCCGGGCTGCCACTGCCACCTCCCATTACCAGTCCTGTCTCCCACGACAGCACCAATGGCCTAAGAAATGTGCGCCCTTGACAGGGGCCCGCTGTGTTGGCCAGGGGCGCTGCCACGGACATCTGTTAATTAAGCTTTTCTGTCCTCAGCTGCTTCCCACCGCCCCAGTGGCCACCAGTCCAGAGCCATCTGGGGCAGCAGGGGGAGCCAGAGCTGTCAGCCAAGCCATCGACAGAATTGGCCTTCTGGGAAGCAGGTACGTATGGAGGCGGGTTCCAAACCCGGACCCAAATCCCACAGCTGTTGCAGCCAAGAGGGTCTTAATAACTAAGAGGTGTCTTTGCTGTTCCTCTGTTCTGCCAGACCATTTTAAAGTACAATTTTAGAAGATTCCTTCCTCACCCCATTGAGCTCCAAAGCACAGAACTGACTTGTTATCTTTCAGGCAAATGGCCTTGGGCTTGTTCAGTTTGGCCCCAACATGTATAAATCCCAGCCTTCCCAAGGGTTCCACTGGTGTTGGGGTAGTGAACTTGTTCCCGGGATGACCCAAAGGCAGTGACCTTGGAAACTTCTTTTTCTACTAAAGTTTGTTCGAGCCGGGCGTGGTGGCGCACGCTTGTAATCCCCGCGCTCGGGAGGCAGAGACAGGAGGATCGCGCAGGTTCGAAGCCAGCCGTGCGCGCTGGCTTAGGAGACCCTGTTTCCAAATAAAAATGTAAAAATAGGCCTGGGAGTGTAGCCCGGAGATAGAAGGGCTTCCAGGAACCCCAGTACCACCAATAAATAAATAAATAAATAATGTTTGTTCGAATGCAGCATTTTGCCCATTAACACATAGCATTAGATACTAAAATTGTCACATTTTCTTATTCAAATAAAGACTTCCTTCTAGTCTTTAGGGAAAGTTGATTTTCAGCAAGATGCCCCCACTGGAGCCTGTCGGTTCACGCGGGCCACACACACAGGCACACTCCCGTTGCTGCCCTGAACGGCTGTGCATGTTGTGGGCTCTGCAAAGTGCCTGGCTGCAGGCAAGGGGCGGCTGAAGCCCAGCCTGCACGCTGTCACCACAGGCCCTCACCCGAGATGGCATCAATCCAGAAAGAGGGTGGGGGCTTTTCCCCTGCTTGAAGGAGGAATTCACTACCCAGGATGTATGCCCCAGGTCTGTGTCCACCCAGAGAGAGTTCCTGGTTATAATTTGTTGAAACACTGAACAGGCTTAAGGCAGAGCTATCCCTTCATCCAAGAGTCTACAGACCCCAGGGGGGAAAGAGCCCGTACCACCGTGACCATAAATAAGAACTCAGAGTTCCCTGCATGAGAAAGAGCTGGCTGGAGGCCAGTGTATGCCTGTGTACCCTGACAGGTACACACAAGTGTACTGACAGGTGGTACACACACCACTGAACCTCTTTTTTCTTTATCACCAAGACTCTTGGTGTTTCCTTTTCCCGGGGTGCAACTGAGGCACCCTCTGCTGTATCTGGAATATGTTTGTCTTCTGAAATAAGGAAATAAAGGGAGCAGGGCAGTCTCCACATCAGCAGTCAGCAAAGTACTTCTGTAAAGGGCTAGATAGGAAATCCTTTAGGCTGAACAAGTGGTTCTTGTTGTTGTTGTTTTGTCTTTGCTGTCATTGTTGTTCTTTGTTAGTTTTGAAAATTTGAGCCAGCAGGTCATACAAAGCCAGGCCGCGGGCTGGGTGTGGCCTGCAGGCTTAGCTGGGCTGGTCCCTGCTCCTGGCTCTGCGCAGGAGCACCTCAGGGAGGTGAGCTGGCTGCCTGGCCCCAAGCACTGTTTCTCCAACTGGGCTCTGATTCCATCACTAATCGTGCAGCTGTTTGCAGAGGGAGACAGGGCCTGCCTGCTGCGCGTTGGAGCTGTACGCAGGGTGCGGGCTCGCTTCTCCAATCACTGCCTCCCCGGAGGTGGGAAAGCCAGAGCGGCCCTGTGCCGGGAATGTTTTCCTTTCTGTGTCATTTGTCAACACCTGCTTCCAAACACAAACCCCCATTTCAGACAGCAGCAGAAGCTTCTGAAAGTCCTGCAGGCCATCGAGAGTGACTCTGCCCATCTCAGCAGGACGGCTGCGCCAACAGACAAGCCAGTGCTGGCCCCAGAGGTGAGCGCTGGGCCTGGGGAGCCTGCCGGGTGCGGTCAGTGCCTCCCACGAGCCCAGGGCGGAGGCCCTACGGACAGTTGTGTCTAGGCGGAGGGAATGGCTCTGGCGGGGCAGCCTAGCACCTCTCTGCCTGAGTCTCCATCTCCCCTCCTCCCCAGAAAACAGCCACGCACATGCTGGAGATGGGAACACAGGAAGAAAGGTGTGGGCTGGAAGTGTCTGGAGGGAACCTGTCCACACAAGAGGAAATATAAATAGTACCTAAGCCCATCCATAGGAACATGTGCAGCGTTGCTGGTAATCAAGAAATACAAATTAGAGAAAGCTTGATATCCCATTTCATATCTGTATTAACAAATTATTTTCAGTGATAATCTCTGGTCCTGGTAAGGTGGGAGTGAGGCTGGGGCTGCTGTGCCCGGCTGGCAGCTGAGGACATGGTTAGAAGGCTCTCCAAAGGCTGGATGTAGAAGAGCCTTAGAATACTTAGGACTGAGGCCGGGCGTGGGGGCGCACGTTTGAAATCCTAGTACTCAGGAGGCTGAGACAGGAGGATTGTGGTTTGCGGCCATCCTCAGCTACTTAGTGAGGCCCTCAGCAATTTAATGAGCTCTTGTTTCAAAAATAAAGAATAGAGCCGGGTGTGGTGGCACACGCTTGTAATCCCAGCATTTGGGAGGCTGAGACCAGAGGATCACAGTTCATGGACAGCCTCAGCTACTTAGTGAGACCCTCTGCAACTTAGTGAGACCCTGTTTCAAAATAAAGAATAAAAAATAGGGCAGGGGGTGGCCAGGCGTGGTGGCGCACGCTTGTAATCCCTGCGCTTGGGAGGCGGAGACAGGAGGATCGCACAGGTTCGAAGCCAGCCGCGCGCGCTGGCTTAGGAGACCCTGTTTCCAAATAAAAATATAAAATAGGTCTGGGAGTGTAGCCGGAGGTAGAAGGGCTTCCAGGAACCCCAGTAAAAAAAAAAAAAAATAGGGCAGGGAGTGTAGCTCAGAGGTCACATGCCCCTAGGTTCCACCACCAGACCTGGAAATAATCATAATCATCATAATAATAATAATAATAATAGTAAAGAACAAAAATAAAGAATAAAAAACAGGATTGGTGGTGCAGCTCTGAGGTAGAATGGCCCTGGGTTCAAGGTTCAATCCCCAGTACCGCCAAAATATAAAAAATAATAAAAAATTTAAAAAGGAAAGGAGAGAAATAGGTCTACCCAGGTATGGCGGTGGTTAATACAAGCCTGTAATCGCAGTACTTGGGAGGCTGAGACAGGAGGACTGCAGGTTTAAGGACAACCTCAGAATGTAGCAAGAGTTTCAGCAACCTAGTGGAGCCGTGTCTCAAACAAAAAATAAAATAGGGCTGGGAGTATAGCTCAGAGGCGGATCACCCTTGGCCTCAATCTCCAGTACCACAGGAAAAGGAAGGAAATAAAGAAGGAATAAGAAAGAGGAAGGAAGGAAGAAAGAAGCAACAGATTTAGGAAGGAAGGAAGGGTAAAGAAAGAAAGAAAGAAAGAAAGAAAGAAAGAAAGAGCAACAGACTTAGGTCTTCCGGCCCAGCAGTCCTACTTCTCACCCTAAGGAAATCACGTGACAGAAATGAAAAGCTATAGGCACAAAGAAGTCCGTAGCAGAATTGTTGGAAGTCAGAAAAAATGAGGGGAAATACATGGAAAGAACTTAAATATCTCATAATGATGGAGCTAATCAGGAAGGTATGACATATCAGCACAGTGCTGCAGCGTGAAAGGACAGAGACTATTGTTAAGAGAATTAGGCAGGTAGAAATGTAAAGTGTGTTTGTGCAGTTAACTGCAAACCGTGATATTAATCTGCATCGCGTCCATTGAGCTTGCAGCCGCCCGGCACGGTTACGGCTGTGAGTCGGGGTGGAGCGGGGCTGTAAACTCCAAAGGAAGCCTGGCAGGCAAAGGGCGATTCTCTTCCTGTAAGGTGCATGTCCCAGCATGTCCTTTTTGTTTATGATAATTCGATACAGTGGTCACCATCCTTATGGCCTTGCAAAGTCTCATGTAAAACTCACATTGTGGTAAGACCCAGGGCTGGCCGGGACTAGACTTCCTGCTCTGAACCTGGCGCCATCCTTCAGAGGCCGGTGACCTCACACGAGCCTCTTAGGCTCCCCGGCCCCAGGAATCCATGGGGGTCGAACACACCCCATAGGCACTGCCAGGATGACACAGGAAAGGTCTGTGAGGGAGGAGACCGTAAACATCAGCTCAAAGTTTACCTTCAAGACAAATCAAGGCCCTGCTCTCCCACCTCCCCCTCCTCTGCGGCATGGAAGAGTTGCTTTCTTAGCTTTGAAGATTCTAAGTTTGGTCAGGTGTGGTGCTTGGGAGGCGAAGACAGGAGGATCAAGGGCAGCTTCAGCAATGTAATAGAGGACCACAGATTCAAGACCAGCCTCAGCAACCTAGCAAGACCTTATTTCCCAATAAAATAGGCTGGGTATGTAGCTCAGAGGTAAATTACCCCTGGGTTCAAAACACACACACACACACACACACACACACACACACACACACACTTCAGCCACATGGAAGAGAGTGCAGATTGATTCAGTTTCTTTCTATTATAGAGAAAACTAACTTACACAGAGAGAAGATAAGTGCAGAGTTTTGTCATTGAGAATGCCGGGGCAGATCCAGCAGCTTGCGCCAGGTCTCTGTGCTTGGGCTCCAGTGTCGGCGGCACCCTGGACTCCATCCCCAAAATGCTGGCCCCAGCTCTGCTCTGTCCCCAGGGCTGTCTCTTAGTAGTTGGAGTAGCGGTCCTCCACCCTCAGACCCCGCATCAGGGGAAGGGACGTGCCTTCCTCCCAAAGCTGAGACTGGCATGGTGGCCCTGATGCTGGGGCGTGTGCCCAGCACTGAGCCTCTCCCTCCTGGTGGCCCAGAGGACAGTGCACTCCTTGGACCTGTCAGGAATAGGAAAGGTCAGACCCTGTTCTCCTTATAGCTGAGAAAAGAGACAAGTGCCTCCCCCAGAGGAAGATCAGGAGGTCTCCGTGTGAGAGAGAGGCAGTGACCTCCAGGGCCCAGGGGCCCCCCGGCCTCTGTTCCCCCCCAGACCCCAAGGGGGAGCCTAAATCAGGCAACACAGAAAGCGGAGAAGCTGTCCAGGTGCAATGCTGACAAGTTGTGACGCTTCCCTAATTAATAGACCCTTCAGCTACTTCATTTGGAAATTCAGCTCAGGAATTCGCACATTTTAGATTGCGCCGGGCAGGAGGTCCAGCAGCCCCTCTGCAGGCAGCCCATCTCCATCTGGCCAACAACGTGAGTGGCAGCATCTCCCCCTCCCGGACCACGCCCCGGGCCCTGGAGCCTGTCAGGAGCCCAAGCTCATCACCCCGCAGTCCCCCAGTCGGCCAGGCCCCATAGCTTTGTGCCGTCCTGCAAGCCTGGGGCTGGGACCCGGGCTGTGAGGGAGGGCTGGGCCTGGGCCCTGGACCAGGAGGGAGCTGTGGATTCCCCAAGAGGAGCTCCTAGAGCTCTGAGCTGCCCACTCCCCATCCCCATCCCCATTCTCCCTGCGTGGCCGTCAGAGCTCATCCAAACCCACGCTGGGAGCGATGGCACGTCTCGCTGGTTATTAATTAAAAAAATAAGCGGGGAACAGTTGCTGTTCATTTGCTCCGCTCTCTGCTCACAGAATCAGCGCAGATTACCAGCGCTAATTAACAGAGGGCATGTGCAGGCAGGGAAGGCACCATTTCATCAGAGACTGATCCATGTCGACCGGCACTGCAGCTGGGCACAGAGGCCTCGGGGAAGCCATTCCATGGGGCTGCCGTTTATTGATGGCACTCACGCAGGCTCTCAGACCAAACAACCGACCCAGGAAGGAGGCAGGCACTAAAATCAATGAAGGAGAGAATCCGAATGAGACACTTGCCGAGCGCTCACGATGGGGCCTCCTTGGGGCTGGATATCTTGCTTTGCTTCCATCCCAGATCCTCGCCCTCTCCCTCCACCCTCCCCCAGCTGAGGGGTGGCAAGTGGCTGGTCTCGGGAAATGGGGCCTTCATCACCTACTGCCATAGTCAGTTCAGGCTGCAATAATAAGATGCACCAGACTGGGTGGCTTAAACAGCAGTGTATTTTCTCAGTGTTACAGAGACCGGAAAGCCACGGTCAAGGTGCCTGTGGGCTCGGCTCCTCCCGAGGCTTCACTCTGTGGCTTCGCGGGGTCTTTTCCCTCTGCACACGCATCCTTGGCAGGTCTATGTGTCCAGATCTCCTCTTGCTATGGGGATGCTAGGCATATCCTAATGGCTTTATTATAATTTAATCAACTCTTTGAAGGCCCTAACTCCAAATACAGTCATATTCTGAGGTACTAGGGGTTAGGGCTTCAGCGGACAAGAATGGTTTGGGGACCCATAACACCTGCCTGCTTCAGAAGACGTCAGGGACCGCCTCTCGGATCCAAGCACTGTGTAGCGGGGGACAGAAGTGCGTGTTCAGGCAGGAGCCTGTGCTTTTTAAACATTTTTATTTATTCACAAACTTAATACTCTTAAACCTAATACTAAGTGCTGGGATACGTAGTCACTATATATATATTTTTTTTTCTTTTCTTTTTGGTACTGGGGATTGAACCCTGAGACATTCTACCTCTAAGCTATACTCCAGCCCTATTTTTGTGTGTGTGTGTGTGTGTGTGTGTGTGTGTGTGTATGTGAGTGAAACATGGTCTTGTTAGGTTGCTGAAAGTCTCATTAAGTTGCTGAGGCTGTCCTTGAACCTGTGATTCTCCTGTCTCAGCCTCCTAAGTAATAGGATTACAGGCATGCACCTCCACACCTGGCTACTATATTCTATCTTGTTTTACTGTGTGTGTGTGTGTGTGTGTGTGTGTGTGTGTGTGTGTGTGTGTGTGTGTTGGTTTCTGGGAATCAAATCCAGGGCATCAAGCCTAGCCTGCTGGGCAAGTTCTCTACGGCTGAGGTATGTCCAGCCCCATCATTGTATTTTAAATGCCTTTCAATAGGAGTTCATGTAATCCTCAAAACAGCCACGGGCAGCCGGTGCTCTTCTTGTCCTTATTGTACTGACGGAGAAACCGAGCCCCAGAGGTTAAATAATATGCCCAAGGCCTCCGGCCGGGCAGAGCCAAACTCAAGCCTAGTGTCTTTATCCTTTGCCATCATTTTTCTCTTCTTTAAGGACAAATGGAGAACAGGGGCGGAAGACATCAAGGATGCCCTCTACGTCACCATGGAGATCCTGTCCAACTGGGGCAGCACGCTGTGGGTCGGCCTCACGGAGGTCGAGTTCTTTGACCTGAACGACACGAAGCTGTACGTGTCACCACATGATGTGGACATCCGGAGCCCGGCCTCGCCTGGGGAGCTGGGGCGCCTCGTCAGCAGGAGCTTGGCTGTAAGTGGGGGGCCTGGATTGGTTCCTGGCTGCGGGTCAGGGGCATGGGGGCGGGGCGTAGTCCACCTGCCACTCGCTTGCCCAGCATGGGTTGGGGTGGGGAACAGGGCCTGCAGAGGCCCCTCCAGAGTGTTGGGGTTCCCACCTCCTTTGATCCGTCTTGCAGTTTACATAGTCGCCACCAAATGTAAGACATTAAGGCCATGTCCTAATTTTGTAGATGTAGAAATAGGCTTGGAGCAGGGTGTGTGGCCCAGGTCACACAGGGGAGCCAGGGTTACATCCTGCGAGCTGGTCCAGGCTGTGCACACCCTCGGGGGCTGCTCTCCTCAGCCGTGGAGTGCACACCCAGCAACGCTGAATGTCCCTTCTATACCTAGTCGAATAAAAAAATAAAAAGCGCCAGTATTTTCCTTTCTGTCACTTTTAAGTTGGATTTAAGAGACTCTGAAAGCCAGGTGCAGTGGTACACGCTTGTAGGCCCAGCTACACGGGAGGCTGAGACAGGAGGGATCCCTTGAGCCTGGGGAAGAGGGGGGAGGAGGAGACCGCGTGCGCGAGCGTGGTTATGAACTAAACTGAGGTGGGCTAGCAGCCACACAGGCTTTGCTATGTTCTCCTTCAGCATCATTCATAAAAGTGTCCACGAGGGGCCTGGGGGCAGCGCTTGCCCATGGGCCAGGACCGGGTCGAGCAGGGGACAGGATGCAGGGTGACAGGCTCTTCTGCACATTTGAAATCCTGCCGTGCACAGATATTATCTCCTCCCAAGTTATTTTTTTTAAGTGTCAGTGAAAACATTGACCACACATGTAATTCTTTTCCAGTGCCGGGCTGGGTGCTAAGTGCTTTGTACGTAGGATCCCATTGCGCCGGTGCCCGCGGGCTCGGGAAGCAGCTTGCCACTTACAGCTTCGTGACCACAGCACATCGCCTAACCCCTGCTTTAGTTTCCTTAGCTGTAAAACGGGGATCATAATAGTACTTACCTTGATGCAGTGCTGTAAGGACCGAACGTAAACCAGGCCTGGCTCTTCCCAAGGGCTCCAACACACTGGCAATGATTGCTTTCACAATTATTAATGGTATGAATGTTAATAAGAAGTACATCTTCATAGTCCCATTTTAAAGAGGAGAAAACAAGAAAGAGGATCTTTCAAATCCCTAGGTCTGGACTTTGAAATCCCACAGATCCTGGTCTTTACTCTGTGGCCTTGGGCAACTCACCCGTCTTCTCTGAGAGTCCGTTTTTCTACACCCTGGACAACGGAAAGTAGGTAATCTGTTAATGATTCTTAGATTGCCAGCAACAGAAACCTTAATGAATTTTTTGGGGAAGGGGCTACTGGGGATTTAACCCAGGAACATTCTACCCCCAGCCCTATTTTATTTTTATTTTGAAAGTCTCACTAAGTTGCTGTGGGTCTCACTAAATTGCTGAGATTGGTCTTGAACCTGTAATCCTCCCGTACATTTTGGAAAAGGAAGTTTCTTTCAAGGCTTCTGAGCAGCTGATTTACTGTCACCCAGGCCGAGGTAGACAGCTCTCGTGGTGATGGTGGGATCCTAAGGCAGCATCCTGAACAGCTCGAGCCCCTGGGAGGCTGGTTTCTTTGGGGGGCGGGGAGACAGGAGGGTATGAGAATCTGCTGGAAAGACTCTTGGACTCGAGGGCCTGCTGCAAAGTTTTCTTGTTCTCCTCTGAGATGTCACCGCCTTGGCCTTGGGTAGAACAGCCGGTCACCTTCATGGCAGCATATTTCATGTTGGACATATAGACTAGGGCTGGGACCTGGCCCAGGCTGAGGGATGGATACTCTCACAGAAGGGAAGGAAACGAGAAGGGGAGATGGAGAAAAACACACAGCTTCGTTCACTCAGTGCCTGCAACCAACTTCACAGAGGCCTCTTGGCAGGGCGCTGGGTTCAGCGTCTCGCTGTCCCCCTTGCTCTGCTGGACACACCTAGTCCCCAGAGAGGAGCCCTGATGGACCGACCTGACTAGGAGGGCAGGGTGCCTGGATGCCGGGTCTACCGAGATGTCCAGCAGCTCAGGGAGGGCATCCTTCCCAAAGAAATCCAGAGTTATTCAAATAAAGGTGGGTGGGTGTGAGTCTGTGCACAGGTGGGCTGGGGGTGTCGGAGCCCCATCCACATCAGCAGCTCGGGGGTGCCAACTCTCGGGAGGAACAGGTCCCGTGGACAGCGGCTGCGCAGGTGCCCCTGATTTCAGTCTGTGGGTGCCCGTGCTGGCTGTCCGTCCCCACCCCCCTTGCACAGAAAGCAGCGGCACTCTGGAAGCCTGCTCACAGAGCGGAGCACACCAAGGGCCATAAAAAGCATCCTTGGATTTGATAAGGACCAATTCTGGTGATCGTGCTCCCTTTCCCTCTGCTCCCAGAGGCTGATGAGCTTTGTCATGTGACGGCAGAGAGGACTTCTCCTTGATTTTGGTGGGTGTGGGTTGGGCCGGGGCTGAGCTTGGGACGCGGATGAGGCAGCGGCGTCATCCTGGGCTGCTAGATCTCTGGGCGCAGCCACACCGGGCTGGATTCTCCCTGCTTCCCCCGACAGTCAGTTTATGTGCCAAGCCGGGGCTCCTAGGGTACACTGCCTCTGTTAACACTCACAGGAGCCTCGCAGTGACTCGACTCTCCCTGCTTATCAGTGAGAAAACCACACTTTACCTGTCTAAACCTGTCTCCATTGCCCCTGCCGGTAACCCCTCCACAATTCCTTTGCTCTATAAATGGTGTCACAAGCCCACCGCCTAGAGCCTTCAAAATTGTAGGTTTCTCATGAGTCTATAATTATGCCTGAGTAAGAAGTTAAAAACTATACATTGCACACATTTACGTCCCAGGGATATAGTGCAAATTGGACACGGTCTCAGCCACCCCTCAGCAAAAGTCCCTTTGCTTCCCAAGGAGGGCCTGGTGCAGCGCTGGCACTGGTAGAGTGCTTGCCTGGCACGTGTGAGGCCCGGGGTTGAATCCCTAGTACCACCTAGATAAATAAAATGGCCACATACAGGATGTAGCCTTCTCATGACTGGCTTTTTTCACCCAGCACAATGCCCTTGACATCCTTCCAAATCCATGTACGTATCAATAGTATATTCCTTTTTAACGCCTGCCAAACAAGTGTATCCGAGGACAATCGGCATCTCCCTGCAGGCAGGTGATTCTGAGTTGGGTCAACACTGGACCACGCAAGCCCCTTGGGTTTGGTCCTGAGAGAGCTGCCTCCTCTGAGAAGCCTCCCCTGGCCATCATTCTAAAACAGCTGTTTCGTTGACCATCGAAATTCTCTCCTCTTTTCTTCCAAGAATTTATCCCTGCCTGCTTTCTTTTTCCCTTGGACATTGTACTTGTTTTGCCTTCTCTGCCAGCACAGAGCGACCGAGTCATATTGGATGGGCTCCACCAGCCCACCTGGCTGGGCTCTGCCCTCTCTGTCTCTCAGCCACACTGGATTTCCCTCGTGGAAGAGGAGCCATCCTGAGGCATGTCCCACACTGGCTCCCCAGTCCCCTGGTGGAAACGAGCTCCAGGTGCCCACAGGGGACGTGAGCAAGGTCCCTCGCCCTCGCGGGCTGCCTTCCCACCCTCGTCTCACCCCCGGCCTCCACTGGGGCTTCCTCCGCTGTCTAGATAAGCTGCCTATACTGGATTCTTCCTAGGGTCTCTCTGGGACAGTCCAGAGTGAAGTGGAGTAAAGTAAAGGAAGGAACTCAGCCCTGGGTTCAGGTGCTCACCCTGCCACCGGCAACCTCGAGCCAGCCAGAGCCCACACCGAGCTTTGTTGGGTCTCCATCTCAAGGACGTCCTGGGGTTTCGAGAGGACCCAGTGCGTTAGTGACGGCAAGAAGGTCCCTGAGTCTCCCTCTGCTGCCTTTTCCTCCACCCACAATAGGGAGGGAGGCATCCAGATGCCTCGCCCACCCGCCTGGCACCTGAGGGTAGCTCCCCCGTCTTTCTCTTGGAGAGTGTGTTGGTGGAAGGAGACCGCCACTGCCGGGCTGCTAATGAGGCGCAGAGCTATCTGCAGGTTGATGTTGGCTGACTTTGATGCCGGGGTTCCCACTTAGCATCCTGTTAGTCCTCCCGCTGGCAGCAGTGTGAAGGGAAATCAATTAAAGGCCCTCGCCCGCCTCGAGGGTCAGCCTTCAGCCTCTGCCTTTGTCAAGCAGCCACAATGCCCCATTTTAGGCCCAGGCTTGGGGAAGGCGTGAGAGGCGCCCCCTGCCTTCTGAGATGTGGTTTCTTGACCCCTCGCAGCTGCCCAGAGCACGGAAAGTTCTTGCACAACTTGAGGAACTTGCCAGAAGAAGCCAACCCCTCAAACTCATCTCTCCCCCTTGACAAAGGGCACCTCCTCCCTCCTCAAAGGCGCCATTGTCACGGAAACAAGTCCCCTCTGTTAGCCCCCTGCAGCTGGAGCCCGGGCCTCCCATCCCCTGGGGGCCAGTGAAACCCCAGAAGCAGCCAGTTCTCCTTCATGGCTCAGACCAGTGATAAACACGTTCTACCTGAAACAAAGGATGGCTCCTTTTAGAAAAAAGGGACCCCCAGGCAGTATCAGACATGGTGTGTATTGGCAGATGGAACCTGCTGGAACTGCTCAGCCCCTAAGCAAGGACCCCAAACCCAGACAACTGAGGCTGGGCAGGACACAAGAAGGGACTGCGGGGCATTGGAGTCCTGGCTTCAGGGCGGTGCATGGGTTCCAAGCAATGGCTGCCAGGGACCCTGAACATACTCCAAGTCTGCAGAGAAGCCAGAAATCTGGCTTTTGGGGAAATTTCCCTATTTTTATATATTGGCAATGGATCTTTTCTCCTCCTCCTCCTCCTCTTCCTCCTCTCCTTTAACATTTCAAGAACCAATCTAAATACCTCTGCAAGGCAGGTCCAGCCTCCACTCTCTTCTCGAAGGTCGCAGCAAGAGGACAGATGCCGAGAGGTCCCGCTCACTCAGCCGCACGTTCAGTCTCGTGCTCCTTCTACCGGGTCGTCTTGGCTCTCACCATGTGCCGAGAGCCCGTGCGGAGCGCTAAGGGTTCTGGAAGGAATCAGACACAGGCCCTTCGCTCGAGGAGCCCCCGGCTGGGTGGGGGCGAGACATGGGCATGAGCGCTTCGCCGGGCGGTAATCCCGCCTCAAAGTACATGGTTAAGGGGCATTGTGACCTCTGTATCAAGTCTTGCATTTTTCTCTCCTTGAGAGAAAGATTCAAAGGGAAAGCACAAATAGGGAACATTGGAGGTTGTTTGAGGGAAGCCGGGGCACAGTGGAAAGGCAGCGATGAAGGGTTACATTCTGGAGAGAAGGTCCAGAAAGGGCCACTTCCCTGGGGTGGAAATGTCTGCAAGTCTCCCTGAGACAGGCAGATGTCAGTGAGCCTGGGGACCTGTCCCCTTGTGCACGTGCGTCCGGGGAGGTCCCCGTCTTTCACACCACACCTCAAGGCGTTGGGTGGGTTGCACTGTTAAGCCATGTTGAATAAAACCTCCCCGTGGGGGTGTAATGGACCAGCTGGGTTTGGCCTCTGACAGCCCTTCCATTTTCTAACCACAGTTCTCGCCCCTCGCCTCCGTTCATAAGGGCTGCTTACTGTCTCCCTCAGGCCCCTCGAGACCGCCCCAGTCTTGCCCATTTCTTGTCTAGCTACCTAATGACAACAGGTCGCGGTGAGACTCCGAGGTGAACATTAAACTGTGGGATGGCAAGGGAGCTGGGCGCCTGGAGGAGGGAGTCGCTGTGTCCAGGAGGAGGCGACGGGGGGACTTGGGTCGTATTTTAGCTGCATTTCCCAGGATGGGAGGGACAGCTAGCAGGGGCTGGCCCCGGTTGAGTCCAGAGGGAAGGGACTGGAAGTGAAGAGGTCCCCCCATTCACTGCCGCCAAAGCGTTCCTCCCGTGAAGTCTCACTGACGCGCGGGAAAGCCACAGCAGAGCCCCTGCTCCTCGGTCCCTCTGGCCTGGCCTCCGCGGGCGGCCTCCACTGCAGGCAGTGACTGCAAGCCAAGACCTCCACAAAAGGGAGCAGCCCAGATCCCAAGGCCCGGTGCCATGGCCCCATCCCAGTGACTGCCCGAGCCAGTTCCTTTCTTTCTTTTCTATTCTAAAATTTTTCAAATTCGACAGGGCTTGACAAAAGGAAATCAAAGGCTCTGTTTGCCAGGTGAATCAAACAGCCAAGCAGTGGCTGTTTTCCCAGGGACCTTCCTCCCCAGAGCTACTCCCCTCCCCCAGCGCCCTCCTCAAAGCCGATTAAGTTGATGAAAATAAAGCCCCGCTGCGTTTTAAAGCCCATCTGGCTGGCAGATCCCAGGGGCCCAGTGGCGGCTCTGTGCAGGACAGAGGGACGGGGTCAGTCGTCTGCTATGAAGTTTAGTCCGGCCCCGGGCAACCCAAGGCCCGCCCCTCACTGTGTAGAGAAGGTGCCCGGGCTCTCTGCCCCCGGCCCTTGCCTGGTTTTCATGAGCCCAAGAGTCGCTGCTGTCTCACTCCGGAGCGAGGTGGGAATGTGTCTGACGAGCCCCCTCTCTGGCTGGCCTTGCAGAACCAGAAGGAGCCCTGCGTGTGGGTCTGCCCCTTCCACCCACCACTCCAGCTCTTCTTCGTCATCCGCAACACAAGGCGGCTGCGTGACTTTGGTCTGGCCAAGATCAAGCTTTGGAATTACTGGGCGATGGATGGCGTAAGTAACGGGCCCCGGCTCCTCACGGGACACTGGGGCGAAGGGAGCACTTAGTGGCGGGCGTGCTGACAGCCCCATCCTTGGAGTCCTGAAGGCACGGGAGGCCTGGCTACCCATCCTCAGTGGTGCCTGAGAGCCACCAGGAACAGAGCTGTTGGCTCCTGAGGTTTGGGAAGTGACATCACTTTCTCCTCTTCCCCGGGGGAACTGGTAAAAAAAAAAAAAAAAAAAAAGCGCCAAGACTCAGTCTTACAGATGAGAAGAGAGACACCGAGTGGTTATGTAAGCTGTCAGGAGTCACACAGCCAGGCAGCATCAGAGAGAATGTGAACCCATGCTCGAGCCTGTTCTCTTAACCACCACTTCCCAGACATCATTTGCGGTGCCCCAAGCTTCTACGTGCCCACCAAGGAACCCAGGTGCGTGCGTGGACCCACTCTGAGTAGGCCAGCTCTTCCCCTGTCTGCAGACCCCTCTGCTTCCAGCATCCACTCCTTCCTCCCCAGCCTCTCAGTCCACCTGAACCCAGGCCGTCGCGCCTCCTTCCCCAGACCATTTCCACGAGTTGATTTGCATTTATTTGTTCATTCAACATTTATTACTGAGCATGTACCAGGGGGCATTGGCCTCATGATAAATTCTGAGGATACTGATGTGAAAGACACAGTCCGTGCCCTGGAGGAACTGCTGGTCTAGGGGTTGCCAGACAAGTGATGTCTGTGGCCTGGTGAGGTCCTGCTGGAGAGGGACCCGAGCACCGAGGGCTTCCGACTCGGTCGCCCCGGGACCCAGCTGGGAACAAAGTCAGGGAGGAAGGACGTGCCCTGAGTCTGTCTCATTTGCCTTCTTACTATCTATAGACAGATACAGGATCTTTATATTTGCCCTTCAGATCTCCCATAAGGTGCCTGGTGTGGTGGCTCCACACTTGTAATCCCAGTACTTGGGAGGCTGAGACAGGAGGATCCTAGGCTTGAGGATAGCCTCAGCAAGTAGTGACACTCAGCAACCTAGTGAGACCCTGTTTTAAAATAAAAATAAAAATAGGTCTGGGCTGTAGCTCAGGGTAAGAATGCCCTTGGGTTCAGTCCCCAGTAGCACAATATATGTATTTTTTTCCATAAGGGAAGCAAGAGTTCAAGTGAGATAAGGAGGAACCAGCCCTCCTCCTCCATGTGCTCAGAGGCACACTAGGCAGTGGTGGGGTCCGTGGCGGTGTGGAAGCCCCTGACCCGGTAAAGGTTGGGCTGCTTTCAGTTTCAACTGAAAGGCAGTGCTTGCTATGTAGGAATATGCCCAGTGATAGGAGCCTTCTCGGTTTATTAATGTCTATCGTTTAAAATTTTTTAAAACCACCCTATGGTTCAGATGAAACTTGCCCTTGGGCTAGAAGTGGCCTGCCCCAGATTGCATGGAGCAAGGAGGGGGAGCTTCCTTGAAGTGGGAGAGAGTGGGAAGGTTCTAGAAGGAACACACACCAGCGGAGGGTACTGCCTATGCCAAGGTGGGAGAGAGCAGGAAGGTTCTAGAAGGAACACACACCAGCAGAGGGTACTGCCTATGCCAAAGCAAGGCCTCGAGGTGGATAGGTGGCCTCTTAATCTCTCTGCCTGGCTGTAGACCCCTCCTCCAGTCTGCACGGTAGCCACAGGGATCTGAGCACACTTCTATGCTGCTTCTAACTCTCGGGGGAGGTTCCCCTGACGCAGAGGATCAAGGTCAAGCCCCAGTGTGAGTCAGAGCCTACTGATCCCACCCCGTGCACCAGGCCCCTCCTCACTGCCGCCCCCGCCTGCCTCCTGGCTGTCCTTGGAGCTGTCTGTCCCATCGTAGGCCCTGGCCCCCCATCTCCCTTAACTCCAAATGCCTGGGCCTCAGATTCCTGGAAAACCGGCATCTCCACCACCCCGCCCTTGCACTACCTGTGGACCTCCCTGGGACCAGGACTTTCCCCTGCCTGCCTTCCCTTGAGAGCAGGGCCTGCCCAGGTGATCTCCTCTGTTGCTCTATTCAAGGGAGATACATGACCGATGGATGGATGGATGGATGGATGGATGGATGGATGGATGGATGGATGGTCGGGCAGGCAAGGAAGCTCCTGCTCCCAGTGGCCCATAGGTAGCTGTGTGGTCCTTTTTGATACACAGGTGGGAGCCTGAGGGCAGGAGAAGCTGGGTCTGTACCAGCGCACACAGCAGGCTGGGGGTCGAGCCCCGCCCACTGCAGGCAGCCGGGAGTCCTCCCTGTCTCCCCACTCTCCACCCACTCCACCGTCCACCCACTAGGGAGCTGGTCCTGAGCCCTGTTGCCCGCTGGGCGCCGGGCGCGGCAGTCTGCAGACCAGGGAGGCAAGCCCGGCCCTGGCTGGTTCTGTCCATGCATGTGCGTAATGGAGGAGTAACAGCCTTTTCTGATTTCTAGCTTTTTTTTTTTTAATAAATAGTTAAATTTGAAAAAAAGAAATCCCAGCTACTGGAATTAGTGAGGAAGTTCATACGAGCATAGCCACTCCTTCCTTCCTCACAGGCCAGCCTGGCCCTTTCTGTGTGGAGACCGACCCTAGGCCCGGCGCAGCCCAGCCCCATTAAGGATGCAGGGCCGCGCAGCCCTCTTCTAGTCCTGCTCGGCGCTCTCTGGCAGGTGATCATCAGCACCTTCTAGAATGGTGATGAGACAGTGCTGGCTGCCCGTGCCCGTGCCCTGGAGCTCAGCCCTGTCACTGAACATGTATCTCAGGCCAGGAAGAGCAGATTTTATGTGCTGGATTACAGAGACGATAAGCCCATCCCTCTTGGCCGAGGCTGGCCTTTTTCTTTAACCTGCACTCAGCCTTCCTTGTGTATGTAGAATACAAAATAGGAGGGGGCCCCTTAATCTCGGGGTGTCAGTGTGGGGTGTGGGGAGCCGTGGCTGGGGTTCCAAGCGCTGGGGTCGTTGCGCACGCAGGGTGGAGCGTGGAGGACCTGGGGGGCCTGCAGGCCGCCGCTTATGTAACGCACAGCCATCTGTTGCCAGGATTTACTGGGGGCAGAAAAGCGCAAACAAATGCAGCTGCAGGTTGGTTTGATTTAATATTCTCCAGAGAATGCTATTACTGTGTGTTTTGGAGGAGATAAAATGAGAGTTTATAGGAAATATCGCTCGGCCTGGTAGACACGGCTTGTTAATACGGTGTTTTGTGCATGGGAATCTGAGGAAGTAGAGTTAAACGGGGGAAGCTAATCCAACCAAGACTCACTTGGAGCTAAGAAGAGAAGGTCCTAGAGAAAGGGGAGTCTTTGTTACTGGAAAAGGCGCTGCCTATTTCATCCTCGGGTTAACGTTTATGGGCTCCTTTCCCCCTAATTAGGCGGCCTGGTGAGCGTGAGCCGGCCCCGAGGGAGGGACTGGACAGGAGGCCACGCGCCATCCACGGCATCTGGGCCGTGACAGCCGCCATCTGTGGACTGCTGCAGGTGTCGGGCGTGCCGGGGCGCCCCGTGGACACTAGGCATGGTGTGTGAACAAATAACCCAACAGGAGCCATCTCTCAATCCCTGACAGCCCTTCAGGTGCGGTGGGGTGCTTCATGCCTTGTTGATGAGGCGCTAGGCTTAGGACAGTGAGACCCTGAGGCAGGGAGACTGTGTCTTGCCAACTCTGATTGGAAAGGGCCTCCAGGAGTGCCACCTCGAGGAGGGTCTGGAACCTTCCTTCTCGTTCCTCAAGGAGAGGAGGCCATGATTGGGCTGCGCCGTCTGCCTTGGGCCCAGGGAAGGGCGTGATAGCGTGTTTGTTGCATCTCTTTGGCTCCCCAGGTGAAATGGCTTGTGCAGCCAGAGGGTGGCAGGGGCAGAGCCGGGATGGGAGGGGACGTGAGGCCTGGTCCTTCTCAGGCCACTCTGAGCACCCCTCCCCTGCAAGGTGACATCTGTTGGAAAGAGGGAGCCAGAAGTGTCCTTTCTGCCCGGGGTCATCACCTGTGTGCTATGATTGGCTGTGGACGTGGTCAGTTGCCCACGGGCGCATGCTGGACGTTTGGTCCTTGGTGTGGCGATTGAGACTGGAAGGAGATGGGCCTGGAAGAGAGGAGCCACTGGGGGTACTGCGAGGGGATGATGGTTGCTTTCATGGGACCTCGTGTTAGTTCTTATGAGAGGGCTGTTAGAAAAAGAACAAGCCTAGCTACTTCTCTGGCTTCAGGCTCTCTGTCCTTGGAATGTAATCCCCCCTCCAATACTCTCACCACAATACCTTCAGCCATAGGCCTAAACCAGAATTGAACTGATGTCAACACCTTGCCCTTGAACCTTCAGATCTGTGAGCTAAACAAACCTCTTGTCTTTGCTAAGTTACCTAGTCTCAGAAAACAGACTTATATACCATCCCCCCAAAAATGGATTTCCATCAGCTCCCTATGGTCCATCAATTTTCCTTTGTAACAATCCTATTAGTTACCTGCTATGGGTATGACTATGCTATGGGGTGCCTTGTTAATGGTGCACGATTACCGTCTTTGCCCACAACGCTATCATCCAAACGCCACCTCCAGCCTGATCACACAGGGAGATGGGGGTGAGACAGCAGAGGGCATCCAAGCATGACGGACTCTAGGGCATATTTTATGCACAGAATGGTGCTCGTGCTGTAGTTGACGAATGAATGGATGGACACGGCATTTCCCCAGTGGCCATTTCTGTGGCGTGCTGTATGGTCTTGGCCAGCGTTGCCTGCCAGAACTTTCTGCAGGTGTAGAAATGTGCCATGGCTGCCCTTCCAATACAGTCACCTCTGGACACAGGTGCCTGCTGAAAGTTGGAAATGTGGCTGGTGCAACTGAGAAGCTGCATTTTAAATGTTGTTTAATTTTAACTAGTTTTAATGGAAGTAGCCACGTATGCCTGGTAACTACATACTGGACCTCAGGGGTCTTGGTGCTCAGATAAGAGATAGGCGAGTTCTGGTGGGGAAGGGGCTCTAGGCAAGGACACGAGTGAGGATGTAACTTCAGGTAGTGTTCCAAGAGCAGGGGAACAGGGAGTGAGCCGTGGCCTGGGGAGGAGGAGGTGGGGCTGCAGTGGCGAGGAGGAGGGGGAGGAGGAGGAAGAGGAGGAGGAGGAGGAGGAGAAGGAGGAGCAGCCGTGGGCTAGCTGTGGGAAGGGCTTTACCGACAGGGTCGCAGCAGGACCAAAGGTCCTTAGGTAGCAACCTGCGTAGCCATTTCCAGGACAAAAGCTGACTCAGTGGCCTCAGAGGGAGGCAGACCCGGATCACATGGGCCTTGAGGGTATGGATTGAGTTTGGAGAAAGAGAACGGAGGGTGGTCAGTGTGAGTGTGTCTGTCAGAGCCAGCCCAGCCAGGCTGAGTCCATGTGGCCTCAGTCACATTATCTGATGTCTCTGTCCCTCGGTGCTGTGTAGTACTCGGTAAATATCGCTCATCGCATACGTGTGGAGTGCTCGGAACTTTTCCTGATCTCCACGCACTGCATTACACGTGCTAGTGGTCAGCACCGTCACTGGGGGCTCAGGGCAGGAGTGACCAGATCTGACTGGGATTTAAGAGACCACCCTGGCTGCAGCTTGGGGAATTGGGCAAAGGAAAAGGGAGCCCAGAGAGGCGGCTCCAGGCCTAATCCAGCCGAGGGTAACCGTGGGAGGACAGGGAGATGGTGCTCACGAAGCCCATGAGGTGGGGGGACTCTTCACCCTGTGATATTTGCATTTTCCACAGTGCCATTTATTTTTTCGGTGCTGGGGATGGAACCCAGGGGCATTCTGCCTCCAAGCTACACCCCAAGCCCTGTTTTTTAGTCTTTTTATTTTCTGAAACAGGGTTTCAGTGAGTTGCGAAGGGCCTTGCTAAGTAGCTGAGGCTGTCCACGAACCGCCATCCTCTGGTCTCTGCCTCCCAAATGCTGGGATTACAAGCATGCGCCACCACGCCCACCCACAGTGCCTTTTTAGAGATGAAATCTCAAATGTGCAGAAGATTAGCTCAATAGCATCACCAGCTTCAGTGGTGATCAAGAGCCCACCATTCTTGCTTCATCTCTGTTCCTAAAATATGAAAGTAAATTGTAGCTCTCGTCCCATTTCACTTGTAAACACTTGAGCACGCGTCTCTAAAAGGCAACCTCGTGTGTTTTGCTTTGATATAACCCAGTGCCACGTTGACACTTGACAGCAATGACTGTTTTGCTCTGATCCCCACTCTATATCTAACTGTCCCTAATTGTCTCAGAATTGCTTCTTGATCGTTGGTTTGTTTGGATAATGATACAAACCAAGACCAAACATGGCAATGATTTTAAAGTCAAAGGCATGACCTCCGTGTGGCCTGATGGCTTCTGGGACTTCCGGGCCTGGGAAGCCCGATGTCATCACGGCAGAGTGGCTGGTGGGAAGAGGACTGGCCCATCCTTGGAAGGGTGAGACGTGGTCAGCGGCCAGAGAGCGCTGGCTCAGGTTCGAGGCAGGCCAGTTGGGTTAGCAGGGGGCGTCAGCGAGTCAGGGCCGGTGGAGAATTCTAGTTTCAGAGAGAGGGACCCAACAAGGTGTCCAGGCTTCAACAGAAGGTCAGGATTCAGAGCCGGACTCGACCCCAGCAGGAAGGTGAATGCAGAGGCAGACTCAGGATGGAAACCGAGGCTCGTGTGCTGTGCAGACCAGGGGTCAGCTGCGGCCGGGGCCAGACAGACGCCTGGGCCGGGAGGACAGCTCGCTGGCGTGCAGACGCTGGCCTAGGGAGTCAGTAAACCTAGGCTCGCTGCAGTGAGGCTGCCTGCCTGCCGACTGGCGGCCTTGGCTGAAACTGATGCGGTAGCTTACGTGCTCAGCAGCTGGACCAGGGAGTCAGCCAGGATTTCTTGGTGACAAAAGACAGAAAGCCCCGTTAACACTGGTTAACAGCTGGATGTGGTGGTGCACGCCTATAATCCCTGTACTTGGGAGGTTGAGACAGGGCACAGATTCAAGGCCAGCCCTAGCCATTTAGTGAAACCCTCAGCAAATTAGCAAAACTCCATTTGTTTTTTTTTTGTTTTTTTTTTTAATTTATTTTTATTGGTGCAATGTATTCATACATCATAGTGGTATAAAGAAAATACTTTTGTAGACATACATGCACATCTCGCCCAGTTAGCCCCTACCACGATCCCCACCCCATTCCCTCCCCATCCCTCCTTCCCGCGCTTGGCTTACTGGTTGACATCTAGTATTATAGCAATTTATACAATATTAACATTGATAATCTCACATAACAGTTTCATTTGTCTGGTACCAAACTTTTGATGACTTAAAGATAACATTTCAATATTTCTTTTTGCTTTCTTTCTTACCAGAGAATATTTTTTTCTTTTTTTTTTTTTTAGGTGAAACTATCATACATTTATTTATTTATTTTTCAGAAAAAATCTATCCTGATATGGAATATGGACTCTAGATACCCAAAACAGTCTCAAAGGAGAACAAAGCTAGAAGATGTATATTTTCTGATTTCAAACCATATAAAGCTACAATAATTGAAACAGTGTAGTACTGTTCTAAAGGCAGATATATAAACCATTGGAGCTAAATAAAAGCCTAGAGATAAATTCTTCCATACATTGTCAAGTTATTTTTGACAAGGTTTCCATGAACTTTTGGTGGAGGAAATACTAGTCTTTTAACTAAATATTGTTGAAAAATAATAATAAATGAAAAAGAATAAAATTGGACCCTTACCTAACACATATACAAATATTAACTCAAAATAGATAAAAGACCTAAATATAAATCTTAATACTATAAGCTTTTAGAAGAAAATCTGGGTCATAAAACCTTACAACATTGAAATTGGAAGTGATTTCTTGGATATGATTTCAATGGCACAGGCAACAAAAGAGTAAATAAACTCCCTAAAAAATAAAAAAAAATATTGTATATCCAAAGACAATGTAAACAGAGTTAAAAGTTACTGATCCTCTTCCAAGAGTTCCTCCTATGACCCATTTCTCCCTAACTCTCACATATTAGGGAAAGCATCTGATTTCTTATTTTTTGTGCCTGACTAATCTCACTTAGCATAATGTCCTCCAGTTCCATCCATTTCCCTGAAAATGATGTAATTGAGTTTTTTTTGATGGCTGAGTAAAATTCCATTGTGTACATATCCCACAGTTTTGTAATCCATTCATCTGTTGATGGACATCTTGGCTGGTTCCATAGTTTGGCTATGGTGAATTGTGCAGCTATGAACATAGATACACATGCATTAGTTTGGTAGTTTGGTTTCTTTTCTTTTGGGTAGATACCCAACAGTGGTATTGCTGGATCAAATGGAAGATTTGTTCCCATTCTTCTGAGGATTCTCCATACTGTTTTCCAAAGTGGTTGCACTAATTTGCAATCCCACCAACAATGTCTTAGAGTTCCCACTTCTCCACATCCTCGCCAGCATCTGTTGTTGTTTGTGTTTTGAATGATGGCCATTCTAGTTGGAGTTAGGTGAAATCTCAGGGTAGTTTTGATTTGCATCTCTCTGATTGCCAGTGATGTTGAGCATTTTTTCATGCATTTATTGGCCATTTGAATTTCTTCTTTTGTGAAGTGTCTATTTAGTTCATTTGCCCATTTTGTTATTGGATGCTTTGTTTTCTTAGTGTTGAGTTTCTTGAGTTCTCTGTATATTCTAGATATTAGTCCTCTATCAGTGGTGTAGGTGGCAAAAATCTTCTCCCATTCTGTTGGCTCTCGATTGAGGTTCTTGATAGTTTCCTTTGCTGAACAGAAGCTCTTCAGTTTCATGCAATCCCATGTATTGATTCTCCTTTTAATTTGTTGTGCCTTTGGGGTCTTGTTGAGGAAATGTTTGTCTGTGCCTATGTGTTGTAGTGTTGGACCTATGCCCTCTTCAAGGAGCTTCAAGGTCTCTGGTTTAATTTCCAAGTCTTTGATCCATCATGAGTTGACTTTTGTACAGGGTGAAAAAGTGGGATTAACATCCAATTTTCTGCATATGGTTAACCAGTTTTGCCAACACTATTTGTTGAAGAGGCTATCTTTTTTCCAGTGTATGTTTTTGGCCCCTTTGTCAAAAATCAATTGGCTGAAAGTGTGTGGACTTGTTTCTGGGTCTTCTATTCTGCTCCATTGGTCTATATATCTGTTCTTTTGCCAGTACCATGCTGTTTTTATTACAATGGCTTTGTAGTATAGTTTAAAGTCAGGTATTGTGATTCCTCCTGCGTGGTTTTTGTTGCTGAGAACTACCTTGGCTATTCTGGGCTTTTTGTTATTCCAGATAAATTTAAGGACTGATTTTTCTATGTCTATGAGGAATGATCTTGGTAGTTTAATGGGCATTGCATTAAATCTGTAGATCACTTTTGGGAGGATGGCCATTTTAATGATATTAATTCTGCCAATCCATGAACATGGAAGGTCTTTCCATCTTCTAAGATCTTCTTCGATTTCTTTTTTCAGTGTTTTATAATTTTCTTTGTAGAGATCTTTTACTTCCTTGGTCAAGTTTATTCCTAGGTATTTTATTTTTTTGTGGGAGATCCTGAGTGGAAGTGTTTTCTGAATTTCTTTTTCAGTGGATTTATGGTTGGTGTACAGGAAAGCTTCTGATTTTTTAAGATTGATTTTGTATCCAGATACCTTGCTGAATTTGTTGATCAGTTCTATAAGCCTTTTGGTTGAGTTTGTTGGGTTTTCTAAATATAGTATCATGTCATCTGCAAATAGTGAAAGCTTAAGTTCTTCTTTTCCTATTTGTACTCCTTTGATTTCCTTTTCTTGCCTTATTGCTCTGGCTAGAGTCTCTAGTACTATATTGAAGAGAAGTGGTGATAGTGGACATCCTTGTCTCGTTCCAGTTTTTAGGGGAAATTCTTGAAGTTTTTCCCCATTTAATATGATGTTGGCAGTGGGCTTATTGTAGATTGCCTTAATAATGTTGAGATATGTTCCTTCTATTCCAATTCTCTGCAGTGTTTTTATCATAAATGGATGTTGAATTTTATCAAATGCTTTTTCAGCATCTATTGAGATGATCATGTGGTTTTTGTCTTTGATTCTGTTTATATGATGAATTACATGGATTGTTTTTCGTATATTGAACCAGCCTTGCATCCCTGGGATGAACCCTACCTGGTCATGGTGAATGATTTTCTTGATGTGGTTTTGAATGCGTGTTGCTAGTATTTTGTTTAATAGTTTTGCATCCAAGTTCATCAGAGATATAGGCCTGTAGTTTTCCTTCCTTGAACTGTCTTTATTCGGTTTGGGTATTAGTGTGATGTTGGCTTCATAGAATGTATTTGGGAGAGTCCCGGTTTTTTCTATTTCCCGAAATAGTTTGAGTAGTATTGGGATTAGTTCTCCTATAAAGGTTTTATAGAATTCACTTGGGAAACCATCTGGTCCTGGGCTTTTCTTTGATGGTAAGCTCTTTATTGCTATTTCAATCTCTTTGATTGTTATTGGTTGGTTTAAGTGTTCTATATCTTCTTGACTCAGTTTAGGAAGGTTGTATTTATCTAGGAAGTTGTCGATTTCCTCCAGATTTTCCATTTTGTTGGAGTATAGTTTTTCAAAGTAGTTTCTGATAATCCTCTGGATTTCTACGCTGTCAGTAGTAATGTCTCCTTTTTCATCCCTTATCTTCATAATTTGGGTTGATTCTCTCTTTTTTTTAGTTAGGTTGGCTAGTGGTTTATCAATCTTGTTAATTTTTTCAAGAAACCAGCTTTTGGTTTTGTTGATTTTCTGTATTGTTTTTTTATTCTCTATTTCGTTAATTTCTGCTCTAATTTTAATAATTTCCCGTCTTCTGCTGGCTTTGGGGTTCAATTGTTCCTGCTTTTCAAGGGCTTTGAGGTGTGTCATAAGGCTATTTATTTGAAGATTTTCTGTTTTTCTTATGTGAGCACTCAGTGCTATAAATTTTCCTCTTAATACTGCCTTCAAAGTGTCCCAGAGGTTTTGATATGTTGTTTCTTTATTTTCATTTGTTTCTAGAAATTTCTTGATTTCACCTCTTACATCTTCTATGACCCATTCTTCATTCAGAAGTGTGGTGTTCATTCTCCACATGTTTATGTTGTTTCTCTGGGTCTTCTTATAGTTGATTTCTAGTTTCATTCCATTATGGTCTGAAATGACACAGGGAAGTATGTAACATTTTTTAAATTTGCTAGTGCTCATTTTGTGTCCCAGGATGTGATCTATTTTGGAGAAGGTTCCATGAGCAGCTGAGAAAAATGTAAACTCTGCTGTAGTTGGGTGAAATATTCTATATGTGTCCAAAAGGTCCATTTGGTTAATGGTGTTCTTTAGTTCTGAGACATCTTTACTGACCCTTTGTCTGGAAGATCGGTCTAGTATTGTGAGAGGTGTGTTGAAGTCTCCCAGTATTATTGTGTTGGGATTTATGTGTGGCTTCATGTCACAAAGAGTTTGATTTATGAAAGTAGCTGCCCCTATGTTTGGGGCATAGATGTTGATTATTGTTATTTCCTCTTGCTGGACTATTCCTTTTACCAGTAAAATGTGACCTTCTTTGTCTCTTCTAATAAGTTTGGGTTTGAAGTCTAACTTGTCTGATATCATAGTTGCTACTCCTGCTTGTCTTCGAGTACCATTAGCATGGATTACCTTGCTCCAGCCCTTTACCTTGAGTTTGTTCCTTTCTTTACTTGTGAGGTGTGTTTCTTGTAAGCAGCAGATGGATGGATTCTGGCTTTTAATCCATTTTGCCACTTTATGTCTTTTTATTGGGGAGTTGAGGCCGTTTACATTTAGTGTGATTATAGAGAGATAATTTTTAATTCCCAACATGTTAAGATCCTATTTCTGTTTGAGATACTGTTTATTCTTCTTTGCTTAGTTGTCTGCTGGATGGGAATTCTTGTTTCTTTGGTTCTGGCGTGAATTACCCATTTCCTCTTTGCAGTTAATCTCCTTGAGTATTTTCTCTAGCGCTGGTTTTGAAGACATAAATTCCTTCAGTTGCTGTTTGTCATGGAAGCTTCTTATTTCCCCATCTAATTTGATGGATAGTTTTGCTGGGTAGGAAATTTTTGGCTGGAAGTTGTTTTCTTTCAGAGTTTGGAATATGTTACTCCAAGCCCTTCTGGCTTTCATAACTTGGTTTGGAAAGTCTGGAGTGATTCTAATTGGTTTGCCTCTGTATGTCACATGGCCTTTTGTTTTTGTTGCCTTTAAGATTCTCTCCTTGGCTTCCACATTAGTCATTTTGACAATTATGTGGCGTGGGGATCCTCTTCTCTGATCCTGTCTAAAGGGAGTTCTATAAGTTTCCTGGCCCTGTGTATCGACCTCTTGCTCTATGTTTGGAAAATTTTCTGCTATTACTTCCTTGAAGAGATTGTTGATCCCTTTGGTTTCACCTTCTTTTCCCTCCTCTATTCCAATTATTCTTAGGTTAGCTCTCTTGAAATGGGCCCATATTTCTTCAATGTCAGATTCCTGCTGTCGGGTTTTTTTTTCTAAATTAGAAACTATGCGTTCATTTTTAGAATGATCATCTTCAAGAAGCGAGATTCTATTCTCCATGTGGTCTAATCTGTTGTTTATACTTTGAATTGAGGCCTTTACTTCATTAATTGCATCCTTTATCTCTTTTTGACTCTCTCTAAATTCTTTTCGAAAGTCCTCTATTATTTCTAAAGTTATTTTCCTAATTTGATCTTCTAGAGATCTTTGGGTTTCTGTGTTATCAGATTCTGATGTTGTGGTGTTGTTGGCATTCACTGCTCCATTGTTATTTTTCTTTCCCATGATTTTGGAAGTTTGTGCCTTCTCTGGGTTCTTCCCTGAGTCACTACGAGTTCACTTAAGATGCTCTGGATCTCTAGTCTATGGTATCTCAGTCACCACTACTCCTTTACTGTGTTGTATCACAAAGTCTCAGACCCAGGGAGTCAATCAAGGCTGCTTAGACTGTGGGGGGTGCCAAGTTGGGCGTTCTCCAGTGGGGAGTTGTGACTATGGTATGATATCTCTGCCACTGCCACTCCCCCACTGGGCTGCACTGCTAAAATCTCTGACCCAGGGAGACTATCTGCGCAAGTCCCTGGGAGTGCAGTACTGGGATTTCTCCCCTAGGGGGCGCAATTTGACTCACGGTTGTTGAGTGCGCTGATGGAGCTGTAGTGAACTCGGTGGATTCGCTGCTGCCGCCACTGGCAATATGGCACCACTGCCATGCCCTCGGCCGTGATGCGGCGTATTTCTTCTCTGGTTTTGAACTCTGCTCTGAGTCCTTGCCAGTTGTGCTGCGCCCAGCCCTTGGGAGCTTTAGATGTTCCCTGCACCAACAAAACTGCTGACTGCCGCTCAGCTGATCAGCACCTGCTCACCTCGGTTCGCTGTCCACCCCTCCTCTCAGGCGCCTGGTGGCTGGTTGAGTGGGTTGGTCTAGGGCCGTCCGGTGAACTCGCCGCTGCCGCCAGCAGTAAGACGCTGCTTCTGCATCCTAGGCCGCGAGGCCAGAGTACCTCCTCTCTGGATTTGAGCTCTGTTTTGAGTCTCCCTCCTCTCTGGAGCCTGGTGTTGCTAGGGGAGATGTAGGCCGCGCCGCTCCGGCCGCTCTGCGCCGCGGCTCTGGCTGCTCCGCACCACGGTTCTGGCCGCTCCGGCTGCTCCAGCCGCTCTGCACCGCGGCTCTGGCTGCTCTGCACCGTGGGTCTGGCCACTCCGGCCGCTCCGGCCGTTCCGCGACGCGGCTCTGGCTGCTCCGGCTGTTCTGGCCGCTCCGCTCCGGCTGCTCTGGCCGCTCCGCTCAGCTGTTCTGGCCACTCTGCTCCGGCTGCTCCGGCCGCTCCACTCCGCGGCTCCGGCCACTCCGCGCCGCCGCTCCAGCCAATCCGCGCTGCAGCTCTGACTGCTCTGGCTGTTCTGGCCGCTCCGCTCGGCTGTTCTGGCCGCTCTGCTCAGCTGCTCGGAACTGCGACTCCAGCTGCTCTGTACCGCGGGTCTGGCCACTCTGGCCGCTCCGGCTGTTCCGCGCCGCGGCTCTGGCTGCTCCGGCTGCTCGGGCCACTCCGCTCCGCGGCTCCCCCCAATCCGCGCTGCGGCTCTGGCCGCTCCGGCTGCTCCGGCCGCTCCGTGCCGCGCGGGCGCGGCACTTCGGGCTGGTTTTTTTCCGGTGTCTTGTTTTTCCAGCCCTTTTTCTCTGTCCCTTGTATTTACCGTTTTTATTTCTTTGCTGTGGTGTTTTCTGGCTCTGAAAGGCGATGGTTTTGAGGTAGTAGAGTTGGATTGTTAGCGGGACTTGTAAGTGCCGCTTTCCTCCGTCGCCATCTTCCCGGAAGTCCCCGCAAAACTCCATTTGAAAATAAGATTTTTTTTTTTAAAAAAGGGCTGGGGTGTAGCTCAGAAATAGAATGCCCCTAGGTTAAACCCCAGTACCAAAAACACACATCAAAGGGCAGCAGCAACAACAACAACATTGGATTAAGCTATTTGGTTCATGTAACAGACGAGTCTGGGTGGCTGGCTTCAGGTCTGGTGGAGTTCAGGTGCTCACACAAAGCGATCAGGAATCTGCCTCCTCTGTCTCCTATCTCTGCCACGCCCTGCGCTGGCCTCCTCCTCAGGTCCCAAGTGGTGGTGCCCGATGACATCAGACCCGCTGTTTATTTCCACAGTCCCTGCAAAAAGAGACTGTCCTTCTGCAGCCCCAGCTCTGGCGTCCATTGGCCAGGCCTGGGATGCCTCCTGGGGTGGGGCCCACCTTCCCCATATGAAGAGAGGTGGAGGGAAGGCTGGATTCCCTTGGGAAAATCTAGGAGGGTGGAGCATGATGCCCAAACTAAGTCCTTTTTCTTTAGCCCTAGGTACAGTTGAATTTAATTAGCTGCAGAGGCTAGCCTCAAATCTTCTCTCCTCCTGTCTCAGCCTCCCAAGTACTAGGACTACCAGTGTGCGCCATGAGACTATCCTTAAAACTTAGAAGCTAGCCCATACCTCAGTCCTGTTACCTCTCCTCACCTATCCTGGGAGCGCTCTGGGCCCCGGCGCAGCCTCCCTGTCCACACCAGCATCTGACTCCTGCCCTGTGCCCTCCTCCCTCACTTGCCCCTGTGGGGGTCATCTCTAAGTCCTACCATTTATGTCCCTCCTCTTGGCCTGCCCGTGCCCGAGGCCTCAGCCCTAGCCGGCCTGCGCTCACTCACAGTGACCACACCACGCCAGGTGTGTCAGGGGAGTCCAGGACCGAGGCTGAGCCAATTCAGCCGTGCCAGCACGGTGATGGGCTGAGCTGGGGGCCTTCGAGCTAAGAGAACATTGCCGAGGTTTTAAGAGAGGACCGAAATGTACAGGATTGTGTGAAGGCTTCCTGTTTTTAAATATTACCAATTAATTCTGAAACCCGTAAATGCTCTGAGGGCCAGACCAGCACAGATGCAAACAGCCGCAGGACACCTTGAGAGCATCCTGGGAAGACAGCCTCACGCGGAGGCTGAGCACCAGGAACCACGAGCCGCGCACGCTCGGGCGTCAGCTGGCTCCTATGGTGTCAGAGTCCTTGTAATCACTTTCCAACATTTAAACCTGGAAGGTTTTACATGAGGATGCGGATGCTTGACTTTTCCTGAGAAACCAGGCGGTCTGGCGACATGGGCCCACTCCCACACCTGCAAGCTCTTGCAGAGCCGGATCACGGTGCCGCCGTCCCTGCCACTCCCACACGTCCCCTCACACGGTGGCAGCCGTCCTCAACCTCACCGCCTCTCATCCACATACTTGCCTCACATCTGCATTGGGGACCTCCTCCGCCCGGACCCCAAAAGCCGGCTCCACCCCAAGGAAGCTGTTATCTCTCACAGGCTCCCATAAAACTATACCCTCCTCGGCCTTAGCGCCCTCCAGACCCGTGCTGGGAGCAGCCTCCTGAAGGTCACAGCTGCTCCGCCTCCCCGCCCGCAGCCGCCTGGGCACCTTCGGGCTCCCCAGGGTGTGCCTCTGTCCTGAGCCCCAGACGTCACACGCCAGTGAGCTCCGCCTGGCAGATCCATTCTGTTTGGCCCTCACAGTGTTTTACAGTGTGTGAATCATTTGACAACATTTGGAGATTGGCTTTTGAAGAGCTGGCAACATTCCTTCCCTGGACCCGTGGGAGTGAGTGCTCCAGCGCACAGCCCCGCGGCTGCGGAGCGGCAGGCATTGGCTTCGTGACCCCTTAATCTATAGTGAGTTGAGAACTCTGCAGGGAGAGGACCCAGCTTGCTTCCCTCGTAGGCCAGGACCTGGCGGGCCCCCATACAGTGCTAGTCAGATTGAATGAAATCTCAAGAACTGTGCCCAGGCCTCAGCCCGGGCCCAGCAGAGGTGCCACCTTAGGTAGCCAGGACAATTCTAGCCCCTCCCCAGGGTGGATGGGGCTCCTCCTCTGCCTGGCACCAGCCTCTATCAGCAACTGGGAGTGCCACACTGGGCCCCAGAGGAACCAGGGGCCACGCAGACCCCAAAGAGTCAGGCTTGACAGGTGCACCGGCCAGGCAGTAGGTTGGGTACACGACTACCCGATGTGATGCCAGCTCTTTTCTCATACAGACAGCTCAGCTCGTGGCAAATGACATGCAGAATACTTTGCCTATATCAGCCTGTTCTGCACAGAAATTCTATCAGATGGGTCCTGCTATTACCAGCTCCCTTTGATGGATGGGCAAACAGGGGCACAGGAAGCCAAGCAGCTTGCTGGTGACCACATGGTTGGCATGCAGCCGGGTGCCTTCCGGTAGAGAGAGATCGTCCCGGCACCAGGATCAGCCATGACTGCACTTAGCTCTGCGTGGCCGGATGACCTAGGTCTCAAGAGAGGACACAAACGTGGTGTTGCGTGAAGATTCCCATTTGTAAATATTACCAACTAATTCTAAAATTCATGAATGCTCTGAGGGCCAAACCAGCACGGTGTCTCAGGTCGGGCTGGCTGCGCCATCCTTCCTTGGGAGTGGCCTGTGTGCACATTGGAAGCGAGGAGTCATTTCACAGCAGGGCGGGGAGGGGCGGGGAGTGGCCTTGCCCCATTACTTAAATTACTCAAATTGGAATAATATTTCTGTTGGGGTATTAAGCATGCATCATCGTCTCAACATGGTTGGTTCTCCTGAACTGTAGAGTCGAGAAGGGTAAAGGCAAAATGAGGGCCTGGGGGAGGGGCTCCCCGAGCCACACACCAGCCACAGAGCTGCAGACCTCCCTCTGAAAACCCATGGCAAGCCGGGCTCCGCGGCGCATGCCTGGAATCCCAGGGAGGCTGAGACAGGAGGACCGCATGTTTGAGGCCAGTGTACAATAACTTAGTGGGACTCTGTATCAAATTTTAATAAAACAAAATAAAATGGGGCTAGAGGGTGCAGCTCAGAGGCAGAACACCCCTGGGTTCAACCCGTAGTACCACAAAAGAGGAAAAGAAAAGAAGAAATGAGAGGAAAAGAACAAAAAGAAAAGAAAAGGAAAAGAACATCCACTGCAGAAGGGGCTTGAGCAGCACCAGGGAAACAGGCAGTACCCAGTTAACCTGCAGGAAAGCTGGGCCTCTCCTCTGAAGGGGAGGTGGCCAGCAGGCCGGAGTTTCACCCTGGGCACAAGGAGGAAAGAGCCTGGAGTCGAGGCCGTGGTGACAGGGACGGGGAGATGGGCTGATTCTTAAGATGTGAGAGGCGGTTCCCAGATCCACAGTGCTTCGCGAGAGTCCTCCCCGCTCCCGGCCTGTTCTCCAGGTGCAGACACGGATCCCTACTGCTGCTCAGCACGGCCCTTGAGGGGCAGCGCCGTCCACAGCTGCACAGACACCGCTGCCTTCCACATCTGCAGGCTCCACGGATCCAGGAATTCAGCCGACTGTGGGTGGAAAATATTGGAGAAAAATTACATCTGCACGGGATATGTCTTTTTTTTCATATCATTTTCCCCCAAACAATACAATCTAACAACTACTTACATCGCATTTATATTGTATTAGGTATTCTAAGTAAGCTAGCGGTGACTTAAAGTATACAGGAGAGTGTATGGAAGTGGTATGTAAATACATGTCATTGACTGTAAGGGGCTTGAGCACGTGACAGACCCACCAGGGGTCTGTAGGTAGAAAAGAGACCGGAAAGAGGAGCGTGCACACAGACTCACCACAAGTGCTCACCTCTGGGGAGGAGGAGGGGACCAGGACATGAGTAGGAGAGAGGTGGTACTTAGGGGCTCAATTTCAAAAGCAGGGGTTCAGAGCTGCACCAGTGTAGGAGAGTCTGCCCATGGTCAGGTCAGCTGGAGCCAAAGGGCGGTGGCAGTTAAGACCTCAGGCATGCCGGCCAGCGTGGGTTACCACTCACCCACGGCGTGACCTCGGGGCCGGCATGAACCTCAGCGTCTTCATCTACAAGAGGGGGCCCTATGCCTGTCTTGCAGAGGCGTTCTGAGGACCATGCAATCATTTAAACTTTTTTAAACTTGAGGATGTCCAGAGTCCCTGGATGCTTGACCCCGGCCAGGTGTCAAACTGTAGTGACCCTCAGGTTAAGTCTGCCCACAGATAAGACTTGTTTGGCTTGCAGGGCGCTTGAAACATCTCAGATCTAAGCGTGGCCAGGCAGGGCAGACACCTCCCTCTTCCCCCCCCCCTCGACCCCCACAGTTTCCTGAGCCTGCATCCGCCTTCCCTACCTGCCCCCACCTCAGCCTGCCGCCCTTGGGCCTCCTCCCAGCCAGACTCCTTGGCAAGCATCGGGCTGGAGGTGGCTGGAGGTCGGATGGACGCTGGTCTGCTTGTGGAAGGGAGCTAGCCATCCCGTTAGGAGAGCCGGGATGCCCACCTGGTGAGTGCTGGACGGGAAGGCCACCCCACCTCGTTAACGAGTGTTTCTGTCTCGCCAGATGTTTCCACGGTGGTAATTTTGAGGCACTAGTCATTGAAAGCTGCCCGCGCTGTCCTTCTCAAACAGCGACTTCCTGATTAATGCGCAGCACGTGCTTGCTCGGGGCCTCCGCTAAACAGAGAGCGCATCCATATAAACATGTAAAAGAGTGCTTTGAGAATCGACTTTTCTGACAGCAGGCAAATAGCAGTGTGCCGTCCTACAATTGGGTGACTGAAGCCGAGGTCTGGCAGTGGGATGCGGGCCCATGGTTCTCCTCCTAAGTTGCTCTGGAAGCCCCTGTAACTCGGCGAGCTAGAGCGGAGGGAGAGCTTCCTCAACTAGCTTGCAGGAAGGCTAACGGGGGATATCTGGGGTCTAGGGTAACATAGGGCAGGAAGACATCAGCCTGCACTGAAACCCACAGGCCACCATCTCTCAGATCACTTCTGTTCGTAGAACGCTGTTAGAGAGCAGCACTGCCCTGAGAGGAAAATACCTGTTTTTA
Source organism: Muscardinus avellanarius (assembly GCF_963383645.1). Lineage (NCBI taxonomy): Eukaryota > Metazoa > Chordata > Mammalia > Rodentia > Gliridae > Muscardinus > Muscardinus avellanarius. The sequence goes on along the minus strand of NC_137796.1, from coordinate 91,015,989 downwards.
TCCACGGATTAGTTGCAGTGTAATTTAATTGCTCAGGGCCTATTATGTGGTGGGCCCTCTGACAGGACGGGCAGAAGCTCTTCTGTCTTGCGAGCTTGACTTTGAGTGGGAGAGACAATCGGTGCTCCTGCAGTCCATGTACTTCTGAGAGTGATGAACTGGACCATTTCAGAGATGAAGAGGAAGGAGTGTGAACAGGGAGGTGGAATGGAGAAGGGAGTGGAGGAGATGGAACTGCTCTTGTGTGGTCAGGGAAGGTCTGGAGATGAGGAGGAGCAAGGCTGCAGAGTCCTTGGGTGGGAGGGGCTCTATGGCCCCAAGGGGCAAGATCAGACCAGTGTGCTGGGAGCAGTGAGCCAGGAACTGGGGTTGGAGAGGTCAGCAGAGGCCGGTGGAGGGAGGACCATTGTCTGTATGGTAGGAAGTCACTGGGCAGTTTTCAGCAGGAGACTGCCATGATCTGATTGAAGTTATTTCTAAAAAGACTCCAGCTGCTGTGTAGAAAATGAAGCGTGTGTGAGCAGGGGCAGGCAGGGGGGTGACAGTGTGGCATAGAAGCAGAGAGACCAATTAGAAGGCAATGTGGTGTCTCTCTAGGAGAGAGGCGGCGGCCTGGGCCGGGGCAGCAGCATCTTCTGGAAGAAGAGGTCTGTTCAGAGCATGTTTGGCGAGAGAGCCGAGGACTCACTGACAGGCTGGATATGGGCGTGAAGGAGCAAGGCGCACAGAGGGGACGCCTAGGTTTACGACACCCAGCTGAGTGGTGGGACTGATGTTAAGAGAGGAGAAGGTTTAGGGCATGTTAAGGTTGAGGTCCCTGCTCAGTACCAATTGGAGAAGCCACGTGCTCACCTGGGGCCCGGGGTTTGAGAATCCTGGATGGGACCATCTAGGGGGTGAGCACAGAACCATCGGGAGGCCTGGGGCAGATCCCTGGGGCAGCCCAGCCTAAACGGGAACCAGCCAAGGAGCTCAGGCCGAGGGCCCCAAGCAACGCAGGAGCCAAACGAGACAGGCATGGCACGTGGGAGGGAGGCCTGTGGCTGAGCTGCCGCCCCAGGACAGAGCCTTCCCTTGGCTTTGGCAGCCTACTGGGCCCTGTTGTTTATTGTTTATTGGGGGGACTTCCAAGAGTGAAAAGAGAGCCCCACTAGTGATCACCCCAGACAACAGGTGTAAGTCAGACAAGTCTACGGTAAAGAGGATGATCCAGCACCCTAGTGACTGGTCCCTTGGCAAGGTGGGGTCTGTGTAGAGCTGGGGGCAGGAACTCGGCAGATGGGGCAGGGGCCGAAGGAGCCGCAGAGACAGCTGCTCTCTGAGTTTCTCTGTAGGACAAAATGTTGGGCGCCATGTTGAATAGAATATTCATTAGCAATGAAAAGGATGAAAACCATTCATTCACAGGACTCTGATGAATTGCAAAGTGTGTGTGTGTGTGTGTGTGTGTGTGTGTGTGTGTGTGTGTGTGTGTGTTAATTGTGGTACTGAGGGTAGAATCCAGGGGCTTTTTCTATTTCTGGGCTATACTCCCAGACCTGTTTTATGCTTTATTTGGAAACAGGGTCTCACTAAGTAGCTGAGGCTGGCTTTGAACCTGTGTGATCCTCCTGTCTCAGCCTCCCAAACGTTGGGATTGCAAGTGTGCACCACCACGTCCGGCTTGCAAAGTGATTTTTCTGAGTGAAATAAGCCAGATATAAAATATAAAAATTCTAAGCCGGGCATAGCAGCGCATGCTTGTAATCTCAGCATTTGGGAGGCTGATTCAGGAGGATCATGGTTTGCAGACAACCTCAGCTACTTAGTGAGGCTTTTTGCAACTCAGTGAGACCCTGTTTCACAAAAAAGAATTAAAAATAGGGCTGGGGATATTAGTCTAGACAGTGCAAATAATCTATAATGATGACCAGTGGGTGGATGGCTACCTGGGGCCAGGAAAGGAGGTGGGGAGAAGGGATTATACAGGTTAGGAGGAGACGTTGGGGGTGATGGATACGTTCATTATCCTAAATGTGGACTTGGTTTTGTGGATGTTAGCACCTGCATTTATGCCTGGCTAATTGTATGAGGTTACATTATATTCCTCTATAAAACTGGGGAAAAAACAGTTTTGCTGTAAAAAGAGACAGGTGCATCAGAAGCAGGAGAAGTGTGGTTTTTGTTTTAAGTATGAACAGAGAAGCATCAGATACCTGCCGGATATAGGAGCACCTGTGTTTGGGAAAAAGAGACAGGAAAGCTAGATAGGAGCCCTTCTGTGAAGGTCACTGTTCAACACACCGAGAGGCCTGGAATTCACCCCATGAGCCTGTGTGTTCCGCCTCCTTGTGCAAAAGAATCATTTGGAAAACTGGTAAAGAACACAGAGATTCCCTCGAAACCACCATTGGGTGGGTGGCCTCGGAGCCCACCCTGCACCCCTGAGGAGTCCCCGGTGTGGTGACGGGGCCGCACCTCAGCTGCTTGCGAGGCTGTGTGCTGTGGGAACGTGCTCAGCTGTGCACGTGTGTGTATGGGAGGGTGACGATGTCCCCAGGGGCATCTTCCAGCAAGCAGATGCCCCAGCCACCCAGCCTGCGGAGGGACGCTGGTGAGGGGCATTGCACAGTTCCTTTGGAGAGCCCCAGCAGCTGAGAGCAGTGAGCAGCGCAGACGCTCTTGGGGGTGGTGCCTCCTGTCCTCTGTGACTTTCCCCACTTCCTCTTGGGAATCATCAGCCAAAGATTGTACCTGCATCAGGTCCTCGTCTCAGGCTCTGCTTTCAAGACACCCCAAATGAGACGCTCACACAGCCCAGCATTTGATGTGCACAGGAGGCTTGTCTGACGCAGAAGGCCTGGGAACCATGCCTTCAAGAGCACGGTTATAGCAGTAAAAAAAAAAGTGAATGATTTCACAAAGGGGAGTGACTGAGCAGATTTGCTCCTGTGGAAAATTAACTCCAGTGGCAATGTGAAGTCGAGGTTGAACAGCAAGAGACGGGAAGCAGGGAGACCAATTAGTAGGCCATTACAAATGTCCCAGCAGGAGGTAATGATGACGAAGGCAGCGACTGAGGCCGTCTCTTTGTGAAAGGCCTTTGATTTATAGAGAACGTGTTGCACAGAAATGAGATGGAGCCTTATTTAACATCCCCAGTGCTGAAGTCTTACAAAGCTCACATTTCTAGCATTCCCACTTTTTTGTTTTATTTCTTCCTGAATCCACCGATATATCCGTTTCATGCCACACATCTTCATTTTGTTAAATTTTGTGTTTTCAGGATCTTGACATCGGTGCCAAGAACGTGAAGGTTTATGTCAACAAAAACCTCATCTTTGATGGAGTGTTAGACAAAGGAGATGGAGGGGCCCCGGCTGATCACACCATTCCTGTGGACCTGAAGAACGAGGGTGAGAGTGGGGAGAGCGCCCTGGGAGCAACCTGGGCAGCCGGCAGGGATGCTCCCGCCGTGCCTGGCGCCGACGGGGAGCAGGGGCCCGGCCCCCGCCGCTCACAGCCAGCAGAAGCGCCCATGGATGTGAAGGTCCCCTCGCAAGGAGATTTACTTGGTGAAAGAATGAGTCCTCCCACGTGCACAAAAGACAGTCTGTCTACGTTAGAGGAAGATCTAAGACTGTTGGCGGCCCCTGTCTCAATGGGTGACGCGCCCAGTGCCTCTCCATCTTCCCCACCTGGGAAGTGCCCTCCTCCCGACAAGGAGCCCTCTCTCATCCAACAACTGGAAAGCCTCACAGGCAGAAGAATCTCGGACCCACCGGGGAAAACCCCACGCTGGCTACAACCTTCGCCCATGGGGAAAGGCAGGAAGCAGGGAGGCGGGAAGCCCAAACCCCTGTGGCTCCATCCCGAGAAGCCTCCAGACTGCAAAGGCAGGCTTCCATCAGACAGTGTCATTGGTGAGGACCCTAGAGACGCCGCTGAGGATAAAAGCCCCTGGCAGGAGCAAGGGCGGACAACCAGCTGGAACGTCACTGCTGGGGAGAGAGTAGTCCCCAAAGCCTGCCGCGATGACCTAGACTTCTTGGACCAGCCCCCCAACAGAGACCGCCCTGCGAGCGGGAGAAGGGGCACGAGGAAGGAGGCTGCGGGCAGTGGTCAGGACGACCAGCCGGCCAGCAAAGGTAAGCTCCAAGCCACAGCTCAGTGGGCCAGACGCCATTATGCTCCCTGGACCTCGGCTTCATTTTCTGTCAAATGAGGGGTTGCTCTCAGCTGGTGGCCACAAATCCACTGTCTCAGGGCCAGAGAGGGTGAAATGCACAAGGCATCCATCCCCGCATTTAAAAATCAAGCTGTCATTGCCAGCAGGATAGGTGCCCTGGCCTATTTTTCTTGCAATATATCTCTTTTCCGAGGTTGACTTTGTCATTCCACCGAAGATAGAAACATCAGTCTCTGGACTGTAGATAGAAACACCCCATCTTGATGGTGCTGTTGGGAAAGCAACGTAAGTGTGGCGATACGCACAGGCCACACTTGCCTGTGGGGAGGGCCATAGGGAGCGGCGAGGACAGTGGCAAACCAGAGGAAACAGGCCAGACACAGGGGCAGCTGCTGCTCCACTGGGCTTCCAGGGCGCCAGCTCTCCTCTTGCCTTTTTGTTTGTTTGTTTTTCAAGAGAAGCCAGAAATATGTAATAGTCTTTTTTTTTTTTTTTTTTTGGTACTGGGGCTTGAACCTAGCAGTGTCTACCTCTGAGCCCCCAGCCCTATTTTTAACTTTTTTTTTTTTTAAGAGACCTCTCTAAGTTGCTGGGAACCTCACTAGGTTGCTGAGCCTGGCCTCGCACCCGCAATCCTCCTGTCTTAGCCTCCCAAGTACTGGGATGACAGGTGTGCGCACCACACATGACTTACTAGTCTTATTTTTCATCATTGGCAACCAACGGCAATTATTTTTAAACCACTTTATGCGTTTGAAAGGGGAACAGAGGCCTTGCAGTTGCCGTCTCCAAGGGCCTTCACATCCAGGCCCGCGTCCTGAACGTCTGCACTCAGCCGGGGCGCCCGGGAAGCACTGAGCAGAGCAGCCGGACGTCCAGCTGCTCCAGGCCAGACTCCACCTCTCACAGATCCGGGCCCTCCAGCCAAGCGCCACTCCAAGCCTCGAGCCCTGGCGTCTCCATCTGTAAAATGGAGAGGCGTGTTTTTACCCTTCTCGGTGTCACAAGAAACAGACCATGGCTTCGACGTGCTGCCGCCGGCCCAGCCCCCAGAGAGAGCTTGGCTGTGGCTGGTGTGCGCCATCCATAGAGCGCGCAGACCTGCCAAGCCAGGGCTCACCCAGGTCCTCTGCATTCAACCCCTCGCGCCATACAGAGCACCGGCCCTGGAGCCAGCCTGCCTGGGTGGGTGCCTGCTCCCCTTCATCCCAGTTCCCCACCCAAGGCAGGTCTGAAACCCCGGTGAGCCTCAGTCTCCACATCTGTGAAAGGTTGCTTAGTCATACCCATACGGATTTCTTTTCTTTTTCTTTTTTTTTTTTTTTTTTGGTGGTACTGGGGTTCCTGGAAGCCCATCTTTCTCCGGGCTACACTCCCAGACCTATTTTATTTTTGGAAACAGGGTCTCCTAAGCCAGCGTGGCTGGCTTCGAACCTGCGCGATCCTCCTGTCTCTGCCTCCCAAGCACGGGGATTACAAGCGTGCGCCACCACGCCTGGCCCCCATACGGATTTCTTAAGGACCAAACAGGGTCCTACGTGTGCAGTGTTTGGCACAGAACATGGCATGGAGGAGCACCCACCAGGTGTGAGCTGCTGCTGTCTTCTTCCCCCTCCTCCCCTTCGCGGTCCCCCTCTTCTCCATGTTCTCCTGCGCACTCAGATCCAGCCCCTTGGTAGTATATGTCTATCTGTGAAGCCTGTGCTTATAATTTTTTTGGTGGTCCTGGGGTTCCTGGAAACCCTTCTTCCTCCGGGGTACACTCCCAGACCTTTTTATATTTTTTATTTGGAAACAATGTCTCTTAAGCCAGAGAGGCTGGCTTCGAACCTATGCGATCCTCCTGTCTCCGCCTCCCAAGTGCGGGGATTACAAGCGTGCGCCACCACGCCCGGCGCGCTTATAATTTTTAACGATTCCAGTTTGCTTCTACTCTATTAGCGAGTGTATGGTTGCCCCCTGAGCTGTCACTGCGGATACCAGAACAAGCCCCGCTGATTCGAGTGCCTGCCCACGCAGGGCTGGCCCTTGTGGTCCTTCTCTGGTTTCTTGAAGATTTCTGCTGGGTATCAGGGAGAAAACCTGAGTACAAGAGAAGGATGGAAAAGCTCCTTAAGGGCATCCCAGCACCTGGCTCATGGCAAGGCCTCTACAGTGGGAGAGGGCCCGTGGTCAGAAGGAACAGTTGCGGCTGGATTTGTGGCCGGCTTGGGCTTCGCCAGGCTCTGGCACAAGTACCTTCTCCACGTGATCTCGGAGCTTCATGAGAGCCCCACTTTACGGGTAGAGAAGTATGAGGTTTAGGGAGCGTTCCAGGGATCACACCGCCAGTGGCAGAACAGGAACCTGGCTCCGGCATCAACCCTCGAGCCACTGTCCTCTGTGACCCTGTGACCTCAGCCACTGCCTCCAGCCGCCCAGGGGAGCCCGGCAGTTCAGGGCTTTCCCCAGGAGTTCCAAGGTCGCAGGCGTTGTTTTAACCTGCCCAGCCTGGGAAGATTATCTCATTTTAATTCTTGCCTGGCTTTTCACTGCTTGGCTCAATGACGCATCAAGAACCAAGCCCTTGAGATTTAATGCTTGTTAAGCCGGTCATGCTAAAAGAGAAAGTTGCTTGGAAATTTTGACTTACCCATTACCTAGAGCCAAGTCCCATAGCCGTGCCCTTCAGGAAATATGCAGGCTGAGCCCCCCAACATGCCGGCGGCCTGAGCACAGGCCTGGGATTGCAGCTGCGCGGTCACTGTAGAGAGGCCTGCCGGGCCTCTGTCCCTAGAGCACACCTTGAAGTGACATGCACAATTCAGGAGCATCCTCATCTGGACTCAGCTGGCTACAGGTGGATGACGTTTCTGCCTCCCTGCAGGTCCCCGTGCCCTCCCCTTCCCCAGGATACCAGCTCTGCCGTATCACAGGGCAGCCAGTGACCTCTCCACACTTGATGATGTCCCAGCTCTGGCTCAGCAGCCAAGTCCAGAGTCTCAGGGGAGCAGCTGATTGGTCCGTTTGGGTCAGGTGCCCACTCCCTGCCCAATCAGCAACAGCTAAAGTGGCTCACTACAGTGAACCTGGATCTGTTTCATCTCCCATGTATTTTTTCATTTCTTGTTTTAGTAGCAATTAATACATAACTCAGGGTGGTGCAGTCAGTTTTTATGAACTTAAGTCCAGAGTGCTATAGTTCCTATTAGAGTCCACCCAGTAGTGGTATTTTGGAGGGCAGTGTGTTCTGCAGACAGAGAGACCCGGGGAGCGCCCAGCCCGCTGTTACATCTAAGCGGTCCAGGAGAAAGTCCACACATCTATGGTTTTAGTTCCAGAAGGTACTCGGTCAGGGAGAACAGGTCAGGAAGCAAGATGCGGCATGAGCAGAGGCCCTGTCTCACTCCCACTGCGGGCGGAGAACTGCAGGCCAAGACCCGACACGTGCTGACTGGCGCCATTTCCCCGTGCGCTCGCTTACCGAGCCAGGCTGTTCATTTCAATCAGTGGAAATCGAATCACGTAAACCTGAGTCCCGACAGCCCAAACGGGGACTTCCTCCTGCCAGTTGCTAAGCCGCGCCCAGGAGGAGCATGGGGAACTACTGGGCTCTTTTCTAATGGCAGATGAGGAGGGGGGAGGAGAGACAGGTGTGGGGAACCCCCAGGCAGAGGGGCCACCCTCAGCCTCCAGGCCTGAGCCCAGGGACGTGTGGTGTCCACACCCTTCCCGCGTCCAAACACTGCTGGGCATTTCCAGCAGCAGGTGCTGTGCTAAGCACTGGGACAGAGCAGAGAGCGAGGAGCTGTGGCAGGGCCTCTCCAAGGAGGTAGGCGACAGACAGCCCACGGAGCGGGCACCTGGAGGGAGGGCCTTCCGGGCAGAGGACACAAGACCTGCTGTGTTGGGACAGAGGCAGAGCAAGAGTGTGTGTGTGGGGGGGGGGGTGCAGAAGCCAGCAGGGACCATAGTCAGGCCCTGTGGGCACTGGGAGAATTGACTGTCTTTATCCTCGGCATACGGGGTGGATGGCAAACTCCTTCACAGGCACACGGAGTCTGAGGCAGCAGGATGCACATGTCCAGACCTTCCAAGCGGTTGCGAGAACTGGAAGCTGTGGGCGGGAGAGGAAGGCCAGAGCTTGACATGGAGCCAGGCGCTGGAGGAGGGCTGCGAGGGAAGCAGCATCAGGGGAGGACCTGATGGTTGGGGCCTGGGCCTGAGGCACCCCCAGACCCCAGACTTAGGGTGCGACAGAGTGGCACTGGTGTGATAGAAACAGGAGCTGTCAGCAGGGAGGTGTGCACTAAGAGAGCGTGTGTCTCCTAAGCCGTAGGAAAGGGAATCCCAATGGAAGAGGTTTGCTTAGGGTGTTAAGACTGAAAGACTAGGAAAAGGTCAGGGGTCATTGTTCACCTGGAGAAAGCCATTTCAGGAGGAGGGTCCTGGGATTGTAGGGTTCTTAAGAAGGCAAAGGGCAGTAAGCCACCAGAGATTTGTCTTCAGGCTTGGCTGGATCCCGTAGCTCAAGTAACATTGTCAGGACTCATTCTTGGGTTGGTTCTCCCCACAATGTAGCAAAATAATCCCTGACAACTCTCACCAGCCCAGCATAGTCAACTTAAAGAGAGCCCTGTTTGTGCTCAGCTTGATCTAGATGGCCTGAAGGCGGGTGGGGGAGGGGTCTCCGAAGGAACATGGAGGGTTGTTCCCAGAAGGTGGGGACGCCCAGTTAGGGCAGTCAAAGCAATCACAATGCAAAGAGGAAGCAGGTGTCAGAGGAGAGAGAGGCTGCGGAGGGAGGCTGAGCATCCTGAGAGAGGACAGCACGGCGAGCAGGGCGGTGGGGCGGGCGCAGGGCCAGGCCGCCTCCCTTTTCTTTCCTTCTTCCCTTGTAGGTAGGAGAGATGTATGCGTGCCTGCAGGCAGTGCCAGTGGGGAAGGAGTGATTGAAGATTCTGGAGAGAGGGGGTAATTGATGGGGTCAACCCCCTAGGAGACAGGCAGAAAATGGCGTGCAGGGCATGGTGCGAAATGGAAGGAAGAAAAACAGACCACCGGTGCCATCGGCTGCCATCCTGCGATGACAGCTTTAGATGTGGCTAGATGTGGCGTGGCTGTGAGCACCGGCCACTGCTTGGTGCTCGGGCTGGAGCACCCCCAGGAGCTCGTCTGCTTTCTTAACACGCTGGGGACACAGGCCTTAGCCACGTGTATAAGCAGAACCCATATCTTGTAACATACTTGTTTGCTTTTTTTTAAATGGCATTTTCCCCGATTATAAAAGTAATGCATATAAGAAATTTAGAAGATAAAGTTGCAAAGAAGAAAAGTCTTCCTTCCTCTCCACCTAGAAAAGATCTCCCTTGACACCAGGACCCATGTTGTCATGCCCGACGCTGCGGCTAACACTGCATGTCTGGCTTGTTTCCATTGAGCCTTCTTTAAGGAACCTTCCGCCTGCCATGCAAAGGATCTTTGGGAATACTGTTGGAGCTGCCTGACTCATGCCCTCAGGCAGGCAGCAGTGTTGCACGGATTTGAGGGCAAAGTTTCTAATATGACCAAATAGTGTTCCTGTGTTAGTCAGCTTGCCGTCACTGTAACAAAATACCGGAGATAAACATCTTATAAGGGGGAAGGGCTTATCATGGCTCAGAGGCTTGCAGCCCTTGTTCCCTTGGCCCTGTTGGGCTGGGTCTGTGCTGAGACTGCACATCACTGAGGGAATACATAGCAGAAGAAGCGGCTCACCTCAACTATGGCAACCAAAAGCCAAAGAGAGAGGCAGAGGAGAGGCTGGGGCAGGGTAGGGCACGCCCCAGGGGCCTACCTCCCTTCCATGAGGCCTTGCCTCCTCCAAGGTCCACCAACCCCAATATAGCTGGGGATCAATCCCCTAACATATGGGTCTTTAGGGAATATTGAAGATACAAACAATAGCATTCCCTTGATTTGCATCATAGTTGCATTTTTAAAAAAATTCAAAGTCTATTTAAAAATTCTTTGGTACTTTTTTTTTCTAAAAAATAGGTTCTAGGGTTGGGTGATGAGAAATAATTTTTTGCAGAGACTGAGCCAGGAATGTCCCCTCCACTGCAGGAGGCTGGTGTCCCGGGCCCCACTCCAGTGGCAGTAGGGCCTGCCCCGCTGAGAGCCGCTGCCTGGGACAGTCTCCAGGGCTCCCAGATCCTCTAGAGGCCTCGCACTCACAGGGCACCATCCTCCCATCTCCTCTCTTCCAGAGGACACCCCGGCCACCAGGATGCCACCACGGTCGCGGTGGCACAGCGAGCAGGAGCACTCGCTGCATGAGTCCTGGGACTCCCTCAGCGCCTTCGACCGCTCCCACCGGGGCCGCATCTCCAACCTGGACTTCCAAGGGGACATCCTGGACGAGTTCCTGCAGCAGCAGAGAAGTGGCCGGCACGGTGAGCGGACCCCGCCCTGGAAGGAGGATGCGCCAGAGCCGTCCAAAGCCCAGGGCAGCTGCTCTGCGGAGACGGACGGCTGCAGTGACTTCAAGATCCCCGTCTTGCCTTACGGACAGCACTTGGTCATCGACATCAAGACGACCTGGGGGGACCGACACTATGTGGGCCTCAACGGGATAGAAATCTTCAGTTCCAAGGGCGAGCCCGTGCAGGTCTCAAGCATCAAAGCAGAACCCCCCGACATCAACATCTTACCAGCCTATGGGAAAGACCCCCGAGTGGTCTCCAACCTCATCGACGGGGTGAACAGGACCCAAGACGACATGCACGTGTGGCTAGCCCCCTTCACGCCGGGCCAGTCCCACTCCATCTCCATGGACTTCACCCACCCCTGCCAGGTCGCCCTCATCAGGATCTGGAACTACAACAAGTCTCGGATTCATTCCTTCCGTGGCGTGAAGGACATCACAATGCTGCTGGACGGTCAGTGCATCTTTGATGGAGAAATTGCCAAGGCCTCGGGAACCCTGACAGGAGGTAAGTAAGTCTGCTAGAGTGTCCTCAAAGCCGGGCGTGGTGGCACACACCTGGGATCCCAGTGCTTGGGAGCCTGAGATAGGAGGATCACAGGTCCGAGGCCAGTCTCAGCTACTAAGGGAGGCCCGCTGCAAGTCAGTGAGATCTGGCTTCAAAATAAAAGTAAAATTAGGGCTGGAAGTGTAGCTCAGAGATAGAATGTCCCTGAGTTCAGCCGGGCGTGGTGGCCTACGCTTGTAATCCCCACGCTTGGGAGGCAGAGACAGGAGGATCACACAGGTTCGAAGCCAGCCACACTGGCTTAAGAGACCCTGTTTCCAAATAAAAAGTATGAAATAGGTTTGGGAGTATAGCCCGGAGGTAGAAGGGCTTCCAGGAACCCCAGTACCACAAAAAAAAAAAAAAAAAAAAAAAAAATGTCCCTGAGTTCAATCCCCAGCACCACATAAGACAAGCAAACAGAATGTTCTCAAAGCCTCTACCTGCTACTCTCTGAGGCCTGAGGGGGTGGGGGTGGGGGGGATAAAAGCACTGCTATCCTAGGAACCACAGGGCCTCTCCTCTCATGCACCTGGCCCTCTCCTCCCCTCTTGCAGCATGGGTGGTCCAGAGGAGCTGGCCTCACTTAAACCACCTCCTTCAGTGCCCATCTTGGGTTCCTAGATCCTGAGTGTGAGAAGGAATTCTGCAGGTGCTTGTAGGAAGAGCTTGGGGTGGCCAGGAGTTCAAGGATAAAGTGTCAGGGGAATCCCAGCCTCAGCCTCAGGGAGCTCTGGATAATCAGTTTCAGGGTGTTTCTTGCCTTAAGGCAAAAGAGTAGGTCTTTGGGAGCCCTTAGGCCAGCCAGTGGGGAGGCAGATCACAGCCTATAAAAAGGAGCTGTGTGTGTTTGGGGAGGGGGTACCCACACGAAGAAGTATGGTTGTTTGGTGACAGATCACAGTGATGCCTGGGGGGGGGGGCTTTAGATCTGTGTGGGTCTCACGCATTACATTTGCAAATACTTGAGGCGTAGGAAGGCACGCTCCTACAAGTCAGCGGCTGCAGTGGTTTGGGAAGCACAGCAGCACAGAGGGTGGCGGCCTCAGGTCCTGGGTGTACAAATCCATGGGCTTTGGGGTGAGTTGACCCTTCTATCCAACGCTTTCAGCCCCAGAGCACTTTGGAGACACGATCTTATTCACCACCGACGACGACATCCTGGAAGCCATCTTCTGTTCTGATGAGATGTTTGACGTGGACTTGGAGAGCCTGTGTGGCCTGCAGCTGGAGGAGGCGCCGGGGAGGCCCAGCACGGCCGACGGCGAGGGCCTCGAGCGGCCCTTCACCCAGGCCGGCTCGTACGCGGATGACCAGGTGACGGGGCTGGGGGCCGGGAGGGGCACCCCAAAGTGGGTGTCTGCTTCTAAGGCAGAGTAGGACGGGAAGCGTTAAGATGAATATCCTCTAGGCTGCCGGGGTACTGTTTTGACAGCCTCCATTTTTCTCCTTCATTTTCTGTCCCGTATGTCATATTTCATTTCGTAATTATTTTTTATTTTTTTTAAGCTGAAGTGAAGAAAGTATTCAAATTTTAATCAAAGCCAGGAGAAATCGGCTCTGCGTCATCTGTATAATTTAGAGGTTGGCGTTCTCACGGGGATTGTTGGCTTTGAGTCTCGTTGTGATCACTCGCTGTGGTGTTGGATGGAGGGATCAGAACTGCCTTGAATAGGCGACCTTACAGTTAACAATTGAAATAGCGAGGGCGCGGCCACGCTTCCCGGGCACCTGCTGTCATCCGAGCGTGGCGCGGCATCAGCCTGCTCGCCCTCACCATGACGCCAGAGTCGACCCCACTCACGTTCCCACTGGGGAAACCACAGCTCAGGCAGGCCAAAGAACTTGCCTGAGGGCACGTTGTCAAAGAGTATCACGACTCCGAAGTCTATACTCGTCATCAATAATTTTTAATTAAAAATGAATCCAGGAGTAGGTGGAGCATATCTATAATGCAAGTACTTGGGAGGCTGAGACAGGAGGATCGCGGGTTCAAGGCCAGCCCCAGTAATTTAGTGAGATGCCTCAGCGATTTAGCAAGGCCCTGTTTGTCTTTTGGTTTGGGAACTGGGGATCAAACCCAGGGCCTTGCAAGGCAAGCACTTTGCCACTGAGCTAAATCCCGCCCAAGATCTTGTTCCAAAAAAACAACAAAAAAAAAGAAAAAAAAAAGAAAGAGCTGGGGGTGTAGCGCTGAGGTAAAATTCCCCTGGATTCAGTCCCCAGCACCAAAATAAATAAGTAAATATAAAATAAAAGATGACCTTCAGAGCAAGAGTCAGGCCAGGTCAAGGACTGGTAATCAAGTTGAAGAGAGAACCCTGGATCTCTGGGGACGTTCTCTCAAACAAGGGGTTTGATCGTGCCAAAGAGGACCTGATATACAGAAGCCACAGGAGAGGAGGCCAGGCTGTGAGAGGGTGGTGACCAAGGGCAAGGGGTGTAGCTTGGAGGTCGAATACCCTTGGGTTCTATCCCCAGACCTGCAAAAAAAAAAAGAGAGAGAAAGCCAGTAATCTGGGTTTATTTCCTTCCTTCCTTCCTTTCTTTTTTTCGTGATACTAAGAATGGAACCTAGAAGATTTCTAACTGAGCTACACCATTAGCTCTATTTTACTCTTTCTCTCTCTCTCTCTCTTTTTTAATTTTTTTTATTTATTTTTTTTTTTAGCGGTACTGGGGTTCCTGGAAGCCCTTCTACCTCCAGGCTACATTCCCAGACCTATATATATATATATATATATATATATATATATATATATATATATATTTGGAAACAGGGTCTCCTAAACCAGCGTGGCTGGCTTCGAACCTGCGCGATCCTCTGCCTTCCAAGCTCAGGGATTACAAGCATGCGCCACCAGGCCCGGCTGGCTACTTTGGCTACTCTTTTCATTTTTAAATAGAACTTCACTAAGTTGTAGAGGGCCTCACTAAGTTGCTGAGACAGGCTGCAAACCTGCAATGCTCCTGTCTCAGCCTCCCAGGTGCTGGGATTACAAGCACGCGCCACCACACCTGGCTAGGAATCTGGATTTTAATGTAAAATCTCTCACTTTAAAAATGGCAATGAATTTGCCAGGCATGGTGGCGCACGCTTGTAATCCCAGCATTCGGGAGGCTGAGACCTGGAGGGTCGCGGTTCGCGGACAGCCTCAGCTACTTAGTGAGGCCCTCTGCAACTCAGTGAGACCGGTTTCAAAATAAAGAATAAAAAATAGGGCAGAGGGTGTAGCTCGGAGGTCGAATACCCCTGGGTTTCATCCCCAGACCCACAAAAAAAAAAAAAAAAAATGGCAATGAATTCAAGTATTTTAAAACCTCTTGGGGGTGGGGCACAAAAAAACATGCCATGGTCTAGACTCAATCCGTGGGGCTCCAGGTGGGAACTGACCCTGAGGCCTCTCAGGGCCCGGCATCCTCCCGAAAGCGCAGGTCCCCACGAGGGACTTGCCCCAGCGCAGGCCCTGTGAGGGCAGGAGGGGTCCCCCAGCTCGCTGGGGCAGCCGCCTCCCTTCCTTTGGCTTCCTGTGTATGCGGTAGTGGAGGCACGCTTGCCCTAATTGTGCAGAGTAATGATGAGCAGAATTTATCCCCGAGACCTAAGGAGCAGAGTGCGACCGTGTGCTCCCCGCTGTTGAGAGACAGGCTGTCCATCCTGGCTGCCTGTGGAAACAGCCAAGGTTTGGAGAAGTGCAAGACCCCCACCCCCACCCCACCCCAAGATTCTGCTTCAGAGAGCAGCCAAGCTTGGGAACCGCTCCATGGTCTGAATCCCCCCTTCCTCCTTCCCATCTCCCTCCGCCCTCCTCCTTTTCTTTCTTTCTCCCTCTTACTAGATAAATGTTTATCAGATCCTTTTCTGAGAAAAGCGCAACATCTTACTGTAGCACCATGACCCTCTGCTGGCAAGGGCCAGGACCCAGGGGCTCCCGGCTGCCTGCTTCTGCAGTCACCAAGACAGAGCAGGGAAAAGACTCAGGGGCTCCCAGGGCACAGCTGGGAAGCAGCCAGCTACTGTGTGGGGACCACTAAAACCACCCCGTCACTGTTTCTCCCCCACCCGCTGCGCAGGTCCCAGGGCTAGAGCTGCCGCTCAGCGCCCCTGTCCCCGAAGTCAGCACGCCGGAGCCGGGCATCTACCATGGGATCTGTGAGTAGCCTCTCCTGGGGTGTCGGCGGAAGGCGGGCCTGCAGGGTTGGCGCCAGGGCTTCCTTGAACGGTCAGGCAGGTGGCACATTGCACGGTGGTGCCAGGCCCCAGGCAGGTCGGGGCTCGGAGGGGCTGCGCTGCACTCTGCCCGCCCTTGCTGCCCCCAGGTACCTCTTTGCAGTCTGCTTAGAGAGGCAAGCTGGCCTCCCCCCTGCTCCAGCAGTGGTGGGTAGCAGGAAGACAGGCCCAGGGTGACAGGTCCTCGGGCTTCTCAGAAGTCAGAAATCCAGATTTTTATGTGAACTCTCCATATCTTTTAATATCACCTAATTTTATAATGTTCTAAAACACCACCTGAGTAGAATAAAACACACATGGTATCTGGCCAACCGGCAGCCTGCTGGTGACCTCTCAGGAAATCCCATCTGGTTTCCTCATCAGCTCTTCTTCTCCATTTATCTTCCAGCCGGCTCCTCTCCTAATCCTCAGGCCTGGGTCACAGTGCCCGCCTCCCCTCCCCTCCGTTCCCAGGCTCTGGCCGCGGGCTCCTTGAAGCGGCCCTGCTCTTCCTTGCCCCGTGCAAGTCACATGTGTCTAGTTCATCTCCTGATGACATCACCCTGCCTCCCCAGTCATCTCTAGAGTGTAGCAGTCATCGCCAGGTCCTAGCCTTCGCCCTCACCCACACCAGCTCCCCAGCCCACCCGGCCTCAGCCTGGCTGCCCTCCCTCCCATCCTGCCTGCTCCCATCCCATCCCTTTCCCCCATGGCTGACTGCCAGAACTCTCTGGGCACCCGGGGACTCCAGCCTGGGGAAGAGCAGGAGGTGGGACCCGGCAGGGGGAGTCAGGGGCTTGGCAGGAAGCTCGGTAGCTGGGGGCCTCTGGAGTTGTCATGGGTTGAACCAGGGGCCCAGTCTTCCTGTGCCTGCACCCTCATGTCCCTGGATGGGGCTGCCAGGGAAGGGCGTGGCCTTTTACAGAGACTCTCACTAGTCAAGGAGGTCACCTGGGGGTCCCCAGCAGTGGGGGTCCTCCACCCCCAGGGCTGGAGGTGGGTCTGGGCTGCACCCCATAATGCGCCTTGCCCCCCTTCCTATAGCACCCACTGCAC
Source organism: Muscardinus avellanarius (assembly GCF_963383645.1). NCBI lineage: Eukaryota > Metazoa > Chordata > Mammalia > Rodentia > Gliridae > Muscardinus > Muscardinus avellanarius. The sequence goes on along the minus strand of NC_137796.1, from coordinate 90,999,563 downwards.
CTTTGTCTCCTCCCCAGGGAGTCTTTCCCACCTCAGGGGAAAATCCATTTCTCCCTCAGCCACTCTAAAAGTACAAATTATCTCTTAGAAGAGGAAGGAATATTCTGAATCCTCACAGACCCTTACTTTCCAAGCTGTTCTTTATTAGAATAACAGACTAATTGAAAAAGGCGGCCTAGAGTCAGGCAGGAGCGGGTCTCACGGCTCAGCCGGGCTCTGCTGAGGCTTCCCTGCCCTAGCCCATTGGGCACTTCCAGCTAGTGAGGCTCAGAGAGCCGCGCGGCAGCCCACCCTGGCCACACAGCCAGTACTGAAGCTGGGAAGGGAGCCAAGGGTTTCTGACCCCCAGGCCCTGTCCTCTCCCCTGCCACATTGCCTCGGGGTCCTCCACCGGCAGGAGCCTCACGGCAGAGGGCTCCAAGCCGGTCAGCGCCCCCATGAAACCATGCAGTCCTGCAAGACCGCAGTCATTTCTTACTTGCTTTAGTCTCCCCTGCGACGGTCTGGATTCTTTTATTTTTTCTTTTTGTGAAGAAAGGAAATTGAATTCAAGCTGAGTTAAGCAAAAAAGGGAATTTATTGTCTCAGGCAAAAAAAGGGAGTGGGTGGAGGTCACTAGTTTCCTGCACAGCAGAATCCAGACACAGAAGAGATTCCATCAGGACTGGGTATCTTTCTCCATCTCCCTGCCTGGTGTTCCTCCCCTGGCCTCCGCTGTGTATCTGTCCACGGGAGACTCCCAGGAGCCCTGGTTTCTCATCCGCTTTCTACCCAGCCATCCTGGATAAGAGAGGACTTTTCTTTCCCAACTGTCCAACAGCTGTCCCAGAATTAAGTCTCTGGGTGTAGCTTGGGTCACGTGCTCGTTCATAAGCCGAGGCTTACGAGGGCGGGAGGGAGGTAAGCTCAGAATGGCCAGGCCCTCTGGGTGTAGCTTGGGTCACATGCTCGTTCATAAGCCGAGGCTTACGGGGGGTGGGGGGAGTAAGCTCAGAATGGCCAGGCCCGCCCGGGTCATCAGCCCTGCTTTGGAGTCCCGGGTGGGGATCAGCCACCCCAGCTGTGTGGACATAGCAGAGCCTGGTTCTCTAGTTCGGTCAGAGCACGCCAGGCAGAAGCAGCCACTGTCCCCTTGGCCTGCTGATGGCTCCAAAGATGCGGTTTATAGACGTCTTCCCCACTGAACTGGCTCCTGACCTTCTCAGAGATGATGTTGCAGTGCCTTGGGAAATTTTGCCCTGGAGTAGAGCACAGGGACCTTTTTGCTGCAAGGAAATTGTCGTTTCCCCCTGCATCTCTCCTCAGCAGGGAGGCCTCTCTGCCAAGCACCCTTGGCACGTGTTTTGAGGCCTCTCTCCTCCGAACCTTTTCCACGCTGTAGCCCAAATCCTCAACCTACTTTGCCAGTCTGTGCAAATGGAGAGAGCTTTAATAAAGGGACCCAGGGGGATGCGCGGGGGTTGGTAAATATGGCCAAATCCTATTAATGTTTTGAAAGGGAATATATGACTTGCTAATTTGCAAACGACACTAATTTTGGAAGTTTTGCAAATATCAGCAGTGATGAATAGGAAAAGAGCAGAGAGGGTTGAAACATGGGCGAGAAATAACAAAATTAATTTCCATTTGTATAAATACTAATTGATACACCCGAGGAAAATGAATATGGAGCGTGGATATTAGCTCAGAAAGGAGAGTAATCGCTTTCGGAGCAGCCTGGGATCAGATGGAATCGCAGTGCATCTTGCCGGCCAAACAAAGAGATCTGAGGCTTGGCAGACGCCAGGCCACCATGTCTTTTTTTGGCACACAAAACAGAGGTGGCATTTCTCCCTCGCACTGATCCCCTCCATCCAAGTCCACCCCTCCTCTGCTCCAGGCCTGCTCCACCAGGAAGGGTCCCCAGGCGCTCTGTCGCCTGCAAAAGCTTCCCTCTCCCTCCCTGACATCCATCACCGGCACCCAGCTTCTTCCCTGCTGGTCTCCTACACAGTCCACTAACAGCTTTCTAAGCTGCAGATCTGAGCAACTCACTCCCCCACTTAAAAACGTAACCTCCTGTAGCCTCCCACTGCAAGGGCAAGAAATCCCAACCTTCTCTGTATGCTTTAGCCCCCACCTAACTTCTGAATTTGTTCCTCTCCGCTCGCCCCTGGCCGGCTGGTCCCAGGGCTGGGTCAGAGTTGTCCTCCTCTGTCACGGCGCTCCAGAGGAGCCCTCCGAGACCACCTCCTTTCCCGGTGTTACACTGTACTTTGTTTTCTCCCTGGCACTCATCACTGTGGAACTACAGTATTTGTTTATTTGTCAGGTGTTTATTGACTATCCTGGCTAGAGTGGAAGCCCCTCTAGCGCAAAGATTTTGCTGTGCTATTTAGCCTTGCATCTTCAATGCTAAAACGAGGGTCTGATACATAGTAGATGATCAATAAAATATTTGTTTACCATTCCATTCACTATGAATCTGATGAGACCTGGCAGTTTGTTTACCATTCCATTCACTGTGAATTTGATGAGAACTGGCAGTCTTAGTTCTGCCTTATTCACTCTCGGACAGCCACTGAATACTTACTTTTCAATTAATCATGTGTTATTGCATAAAAAAACAATTTTATTGAGCATCTATTTGCCAGGCGGTTTTCTGATCTTTTAGGGGATATTGATGAAAAAAACTAGCACAGTCCTGGCCTCAGGGAGCCTCCATTTTAGTTGAGGAGACCAATGTAAATAAATAAGCAAATGAATGCAGAACATATTACCACCTATCTTAAGGACTGTAAACAAAAAATCAAACAGGGAAGGGTTCAGAGGGTGGTGGAAATGGTATTTGAGCTCAAGTGCTTAGGAAAGGCCTCCCAGGAAGTGACACCTGAACATAGACCAGGAGGAGTGTATCAGTTAGCTTTCGCTGCGGAACAAACCAACCCAAAATTTAATTGCTTAACACAGACACCAGTTATTGGTGACTGACGCATAATTGTGTGGCTTGATGGGGCAGTTTTTCTCCTCTGAGCCACTGGTTGACCTCTCCTGGCTTTGCTCACATGTCTGGTCACCCAGCAGGGGGACTGGTAGAGGAATGAGCTAGGATGTCTTCACCCACAGCGACAGGTGTAGAGAGAGGATGGCCTTGGGGCAGATGCTCTTACAGCCCTGCTTGCCTCACTCTAGCGTCTGGTCTGTTGGCCAGAGCACGTCATGTGGCCCAGATGCAGGGATGGAGAGATTGTGCATCTGGAAACAGAGTCACACCGCAAGGTCAGGTCGCAGAGAGGCAAGAACACGGGTGGGGGAATATGTCTCCATATTGCACGCCACCAGTACTGTGAGAAGGGGTAAGCTTAGTGCCGCGCTGGCCACACCCTGAGCATCTGTCCGCAGGGTACTCAGAGCGACCCGAAGGCTGAGGATCGAGGACTGAGTCACGAGATGTATGGTGGGAAACCACGGGCGTAAGAGAGGACGCCAAGCTCAGGGTCGGGGGTGTGGCTGGCCTCAGGGACACCCTGTAACCTCTGGGCATCCCGTTTCTCCTCTGAACAGGGTGAGGTAAGACCGGATGAGATCTGGGATCCCTTCTCCTGGCTTCACAGTGCTGGCCCTGTGTGAAAGCTGCAAAGAGTAGGAACCTTTTGAGCTGAGCCACCCCCCCCAAAAGAGTGCTAAAATAGGCTACAGATTCTCCCAGGGCAGGAGAGTCCCCTGACCTGGGTCTTGCTCTAATGGGAGGCCACAAAGAAAGGAGAAGTTTCAGCCAAATATCTGACAGGGTGTGACTAAGAGATTCACCCAGCGTGAGCTTTCTGGGCAGATGAATGAGTCACCCAGCTCTTTTGCCCCAGGGCCAGAGAAGGTCACTTCTAAGTGGTCTCTGATGCGGTAGGGGTAAGGACAGGTATCTCCGAGGTCACTTCCTTTACCCTGAATCCACATGAATCCTATGGGATAGCTACCAATTCCCATAACATACTAATTTCCCAAAGTTGGGGCTTAGTGATATAACTGCTTTCCTTCAGTTACCTGTTAAACATTCCAGCTCTGGAGCCCTACTATGTGTCTGGCACCCTGCCAGGATCTGGGGACACGATGGCCCAGAAGACAGAGAGGTTCTCCCTTAAAGATTTAACCATCGAGCTCGGCCAGGACTGGGAAGAAGTTCCCGGTGGCATGGCCGACTGTGCATGGGGGTGAGCACGAGTTCACTGGGCCATGTGAGTTCCTGAAGGAAAAAACAGCTTGTGCAGAGGCCCGTGGTGGAAGAGAGGAGTAGAAATCCCAATAACTGGAAGACCACTGGGTCAAGCCAAGGGTCAGTAAAGGACAGATGGCCTGAAGCCTAGAAGCCTGCGAAGGTGTTAAGTGTGGAGTGGGATGACATGACCCCGGCCGGTCCCTGAGCCCCATCACGGACTGGCCTGGGATGCTGAGAGGAAGGGGCGGAGCTCCTCTGGGGTCCGGCTGGTAGCATGGAGAGGTTGGAAACCATTCCTGTCCGTCTCTGTGTTGGACTCCCCCTCTCCCCAGGCCTCAGGTGTTGAGGGGCCACTTTCCTTCCTGTTGCAGGCCTTCGGCTAAACTTCACAGCCTCCTGGGGGGACCTGCACTACCTGGGGCTCACCAGCCTGGAGGTGGTGGGGAAGGACGGCCAGGCGCTACCCATCCACCTGCACCAGATCTCTGCCTCCCCCCGAGACCTAAACGACCTCCCTGAGTACACCGACGACTCCCGGACCCTGGACAAGTAAGTGTCCAGGCGAGGTTAGCTCTCATGGCAGCCCCGCCCAGCCACCCTGGCTGTGAGGTCCTCTGGTGATGGGAAGCCGAGGCGGCCCCCAGGGGCTGCACAGCTGGAAGGGGCTGGCAGGATTCAAAGCCAGGCTGGCTGCTGCAGACATGCTGTTTTGTGACTTCTGCACGGTGCTTGTCTAGTACCTCGTGCTTGTTCAGTGCTTGTCTATCGCCTGGAAAGTAAATCTTTGCAGCTGGACGGCTGTGTTTGCGCATGAGTGCCCCAGGCCTCTGGGGGCTGGAAGCTTCCTTGCCTTCTTGAGTTTGGAGGCAATTGCCCAGCAAGTCTCTGCAGACAGCTGCGCTCTACTCTCCCTGCCTCTGTCAGTTTTCCTGAGCCAGGGTCAGTCAAATCCATCAGGGGCCAAGCTTCAATACAGCACCCATCCGCGGGGACCTGTACCCTGCAGACAGGCGCTCAGCACCCCTACTCTGCACGGCTGTAAGGCTGGTGCAGCTGGTGAGCAAGAGGAGCTGAGGGGTGTCCAAGGGATGGGAGCTCAAGCCCCACCTCTGTCCTCTGCCACCTATTAAGATTATTAACCTCTCCAATAATAACAGTAATGACAGTAACAGTGGCTAATGTTATCATTGCTATTATAACTCCTGGGTACTGTGATGTGCTCCAGACAGTCATCCACTTAAGTTTATACTAAGCACTATTATTATCAGCCCTCGTTTACAGATGAAGAAGCTGAGATCCAGAGAGGTTAGAAAGTGGCCAGAGGTCACCAGCCCCATCAGGTGGCAGAGTCTTGATTTGGATGCAGGCCTGTGGGAAACCAGTGCCCACGCCCTTAACCACCCTCACCAGGTGACAGCGGCTCCCTGCCTTGGTTTCCTTGTCAGTGGGATGGCGACAGCATATCCCACAGCCAGAGGCCTGGGAAGGACTTGTCCATTATAACTGCACCCCTCAGTGGGGTCAGTGGTCGGCCCCTGCTTGCTCCCCTTTAAGGTGGCCCTCGACCATGGCCCTCACTTTCAGCTGGCACTGGCTGCTCCCGGGCTACTCTGACCTCGTGCCCGTGCATGTCACCCTCCTGAGGACTCCGACCTGGGGCACAGGACCTGGCCCCCGGCCAGATGCGGCAGTGGCCCACACCCCACTGGCTTATTCATTCATCCCACCCACTTGCCACGCCCTGCGCAGATGGCCAGGCAGCAAGGCCCAGACTCCATCAGATTTCATCTCTCAGTATTTCAGCATGTGGCTCTGAACAATAAAAACTTCAGCCGGGGGTGGTGGGGCACGCTTGTAATCCCAGCATTTGGAAGGCTGAGACAGGAGGGTCACAGGTTCGCAGCCAGCCTCAGCTACTTAGTAGTGAGGTGAGGCCCACCACAACTCAGTGAGACCCTGTTTCAAAATAAAGAATAAAAAATAGGGCCAGGGGTACAGCTCAAAGGTAGAATGCCCCTGGGTTCCATCCCCAGTACAAAAAAAAAAAAAAAAAAAAAAATTTTAAACAATAAGGCCTTCAAAGGAAAGCATGACCTTGATATCCTTTTTCTACCTAAAATGATAACAGTGGTTCCTTCCATTTCCACATTATGCCCACTAGGTTCCTATTTCCCTGACGGTCTTTCCATCTTTCTTTTAAAGTCTGTTCCCTTAAATTAAGATCCAGACAGCCGGGCGTGGTGGCGCACGCTTGTAATCCCCGCGCTTGGGAGGCAGAGACAGGAGGATCATGCAGGTTCAAAGCCAGCCGTGTGCGCTGGTTTAGGAGACCCTGTTTCCAAATAAAAATGTAAAAATTAGGTCTGGGAGTGTAGCCCGGACATAGAAGGGCTTCCAAGAACCCCAGTACCACACACACATACACACACAAATTAAGATCCAGACAATATCCATGCACACGGTTGGTTGAGAGGCTGCTCTAGCTCCCTGTGACCTCTGGGGCTCATTCCATTGCCTGCCCCCTCTTTCTATGTCATGTGTAGAGGGGAGCAGGATTTTGACTCTCTCTTCTTGCATCTCGATGGTGGTGTGTCACCTGTGCCTCGATCCCCCGTACTCCTCGTGTTTCTGGTCACTTGTTAACGGTGTCTAGAGGCCCGGCAGGTTGAGGTTTGGCCTTTGGGCAGACCGACTGCATGGAGTTGCTGTGTGTGTCCACGGGGGTGTGCGTAAGGTCTGCATGTCGAGCTTTCTGTGACGGCGGCAGCCTGCCGTGCTCGGTGTCCCATAGTTCACGTATTGGGGTTGCCAATTGTGGCATCCTGGTCCTCTTGTCCTTCTTGTCATGTATTTCCTGAAATGACCGTCACGACTCAGTTGTTTTGTTTACGCTGTGGCACATTCAAGCAGGAAAAGCAGCTTAGAGGCTTGATTCCTATGATTTTCTTTTTTCAGTTTTCAAACTAGCAAACTGATACTCTGAAGCAGTTTCTCTGAGTGTTTTTGAGTATCATTATAAACGTATGGCTTTAAGCTTACATTGAAGGGTTTCAGTCTGTTACTTTTTTTTTTTTTTTAATCATTATTGATGCTGAAACTGTCACCTCCAGGACACTAGGGAATCCTAAGTTCTTTATTTATACTTTTACTTATTTATTTATGTTGACATGCTGGGGCTAGAACCCCGGGCCCCATGCTGGTCATGTGGCTCACCGCTGAGTGACACCCCCAAAGCCCACCCGAGTCTTCTTGAAATAATTATCTCTCTCCCAGCTTCCTTGCCCTCTGATGGGATGGATATTCTGGGCTCATCTTGAATATTTCTTGTCCCAGATTGGGACTCAGCCGTTTATCTAAGAAACTCTGGTTCCTTTTAGTGGGAAATGGTACTTAGAGACCACAGATTAGCCACTGGGCTTCACATTGCTCCTGAGCTGGCCCCTGCATCTGGGCTTTCCCAAGGGGCGGGCGAGGAGCTGTCTAGATGCCCTCAGGGTCTGCAGGGCCACCCTGGGGCCGCCCACGCTGCCGGCTAGCTGCGCTTCAGTGCCCCTCTCCACTCTCAAACCCTGGCAGCAGTTTTTCTATGGCGGCAGCCCCACTCCTAGGACAGGAAGGTAATTGCTTTTGGAAGGAAATAGAAGAGTCTTTAGTGGTAGTCTTCAGCCCGCTTAGTTTCACAAACACTCAGTGTTGAATTGCTGCATTTCCTCAGTTTTAAGATGCCAGCAATTGTAAGACACACCATCCATCAATTTAATAACAGCCTTTTAGAGGGGGAAAAACATTACCTCCTTGGATGAACGCTTAGATTGTAAGATTTATTCCAAACCCCAAACTTTAAAATGTAAAGGGAAAAATAGGTTTATTTTCAAATCTAGGAAATGAGGCAGTGGCCTGGGTCTCTCTCAGTCTGGTAGCCCAAGGTCATCAGGAATCTGGTGTTGGGGGGCAGTGGTCAGGAGGCTAATGGCTCAGCCCTGTCTCCAGGGCCATTTCTGAGTGGCAATCCTAGATCCATGGTCCAGGGCCATGAAAAGGAACCGGTTCTGGGTCAAGCATGCGGGACATTGCAGGGCAGTATGTCTCCCTGGGACCAATGCAGGCAGAGCTGAGGAGGATGAAGCAGGACGGCCCAAGCAGGAGAGCCAGAAACTAGCAGGGACAAGGTGTGGCAAGGGGACCAGGCGACACTGTGGCTGGAAGACACGGAGCTGGGGCTCCTCCTGCTGCAGGGCTCCCCTGGGGTGCCCACCCGTGGTGACCACGCAGGGTCACCCGGCCCTTCTCACCTGGTCCCCAGCACAGAGCTGCCATGTTCACCTGGCGCTTTAAGACCTCTCATCCCCTGCCCCCAAGAAGGAAGAGTTGCCCTTCTTTCAAAATGTCCCCTTGAAGTCCGTACAGTCATCTTGCAGAACGTTTGAAAAACAGAGAAAAATAGCTCCTTCCCATCCGGCCGACCCAAACATGGCTTGCACTCGACCCAGTCTGGTCTGGTCCTGCTCCTCCTCTCCTGATGCTCTCGCCCGAGTCCCTGGGTCCCGTGAGCCGCCTCAGTGACCACCGCCAGCAGAGCGTGCTCACCACTAACCACCACACACATTTACCTCGCCACTTTTCTGTTTTCAGACATTTTAAGTTATCTTGCTGTGTTTTCTTTCCCCAACATAACTATCTCCGAGATGACTATCTTTGTACAAATAGTCTTTCCAACATATGGAGTAAATTTCTTCCCCCCCTCTCCTTAGAGGGAAAAAATATCCCAGAAATGGGATTACTGGGTTAAAGGGACTGTCTGAGACTGTCTCATTTCCTTCCTTTTTTTAAACCTTGATGCCAGCCTCACACACCTGTAACTACATAGGCTCTTTGGCTTCTTTATTTTTATCATTTTTAAAAACTGTGTCCAACTTCGCAGTGGAGCACTGACCCCTGGCTCTTGATCTAATCCGCCCCCGTCCTCCGTGCCCCGACTGGGCAGGCTGGTGCGGGCTGGTGCGGGCGGGGCGTGGACGAGGAGCGGCGCGGCCCCCATCGCGCCCTCCGTGCCCTGGCTGCAGGCTGGTCGACGGCGTGAACGTCACCATGGACGACCAGCACATGTGGCTGATCCCCTTCTCGCCCGGGCTGGACCACGTGGTCACGATCCGCTTTGACAGAGCCCAGAGCATCGCCGGCCTGCGCTTCTGGAACTACAATAAATCTCCGGAGGACACCTATCGAGGGGTGAGCCGGGAACAGCGGCCGCGCTCAGTCCACTGTCGGGGAGGCGGCGCCGTGATGAATGGCTGGCGTGGCTGCCGGAGAGGAGCATAAATCCTCTAGAACTTTCCAAATGGGGCTGGGGGTGGGGGTGACATCCAGGGAGAGAGCAAGCTGCCGTTTCCTTCTGCAGACAGCAGACGCAGACCAAAGAGCCCAGGGCGGCCTCGGGACACTGCAAAGCCTCCTTCTGAAGCCGGGGGTAGGCGCTCAGCAGGCCTGGTCTCCAACTCTAGTGGTCAATGATGGCCCTGTGCCCACTGACTCCCGGGAGGCCAGGCCTGTGCTAGGGCTTCTCACACACCTGTCATCGCACTGGATCTTCACCCCAGCCTCCGGGAGGCCGGTGCTATGGCTCCATCTCTCAGGGTTCACAGAGGTTCACAGAGATTCAGTCACTCACCCAAGGTCACACAGCTTAAGTCCCTGTCCAGGATGGTCAGACATGGAGTCCACACTCTGATTTCCATGCAGTTCTTCTTTTGCTGGCTATCGTTAAAAAAAAAAAAAAAAAATCAAGGGGGAGGGGTTATAAGACGTGGCCTTTGTCAGAAAGAGGAAAAGTGTATCGGAGATGCCCTTTCTATGGGCCTATCTGACCGCGGGGACCACAAATAAGTAACCATTGGTTCCTGCTGTAACGCTATGATAAGGTCACCAAATCCCTTCGTGGGCCCTTGGGCAAATTGTTTAGCCTCTCTGAACCCTCGTTCCCTTAGCTGTAGCATGGGGTTGATGGGAGAAGAGGACGGGCAGCTCTGTTGGCAGGAGTTGGGTTGCTCCCTGGAGGAGGCGCAGGCCCTGAGGGTGCACTGGGCCTCCCGGGGCTCAGCTGGGCTCCATTCCAGGGAGGGCAGAATTCTCTCCAGAAGCCAAGCCATAAACCTAGGTGTCTGGGTTATTCCAGCTGGGGCACAAGTCCAGCTCTGGGGCCAGGGAGGGAGTCAGCCTCGAGGAAAGGAGGCAGGGCCGCCCTCAGCTGCTCAGAGCTAGAGCGACGGGCCAGGTCCCAGCGGCAGCTGTGCCTGAAGCCCTGCCCTGCACGCCCAAGCTTCACATGCTCTGCAAGTGCCCAACACACTGCCAAGGAAGGAGCACCGGGGCTCAGGGGCTCTCCCTGAGGCCCAGCGACGGCCGCACCCCTCCTTCCTCTCTGCATCTCCTGAAAGAAAGGAGACCCCAGCAGTTTCCTTTCGGCAGCTGCACTTGTGTTGCCAGCCATGTAGATGGGCAGGGTGTCGAGGAGAATCTGATTTCAGTCCATTGTCAGAGGGCGCTGGCTCTGGCCCCTCTCTGCCCACCCACCACCCCTTGCTGCTGGGGCTTCAGATTTCCTGGTGGATCCTGGCCACCTGCCCACAGAATTCTAGCCAGAGCAGAGTGATGCGTCAGCAGCAATCCATGTGAATTCAGCAAGCTCTTAGTAAGCACCTACTATGTGCCGAGGCCCCAGGCTGATAGAGAGATGGCCCGGCTGGGGTCTCCACCATCAAGAGGGACCCTGAGGTTGCTGAGAACACTCGTAGGCAGTCTGGGAGAGGACAAGGGGGTCAGGGTGTGGCTCCTCCTGACCCAGGACAAAGCGCAGGGCCGATGTGGATGTGTGCGCAGGCCGGGAGGAAGCACAGCACACGCTGGACGCTGTCGGGCGTCTCCCAGGACACTCGGCCTCATGCCCATTCAGCAGCTGAAGGAAGGGAGGTGCGGGAGGCTCAGTGACCTGCCCGTGGGAAGTCTGCACACCGAGCTCGTGCCCATGACCGCCACGTCCGCCCCTGCGGGACGGGGACAAAGCGAGGCCGTTGCCAAGTCACAAGCGACCTTCCAGAGGTGTGGACCGGAGAATGTGTGCTGGTGTCCACCTCGCAGGGGGCCTGGCAGCACCACCTAATATAGAGCAGGGAGACTTCAGGAGGAGCAGGGGAACGTCAGGAGGAGCAGAGGAAACGTCAGGAGGAGCAGGAAGACTTCAGAAGGAGCAGAGGGAACGTCAGGAGGAGCAGGGGGACTTCAGGAGGAGCAGGGGAACGTCAGGAGGAGCAGGGGGACTTCAGGAGGAGCAGGGGAACGTCAGAAGGAGCAGAGGGAATGTCAGGAGGAGCAGGAGGACTTCAGAAGGAGCAGAGGGAATGTCAGGAGGAGCAGGGGGACTTCAGGAGGAGCAGGGGAACATCAGGAGAAGCAGAGGGAACGTCAGGAGGAGCAGGAGGACTTCAGAAGGAGCAAAGGGAACGTCAGGAGGAGCAGGAGGACTTCAGAAGGAGCAGGGGGAACGTCAGGAGGAGCAGGGGGACTTCAGGAGGAGCAGGGGGAACGTCAGGAGGAGCAGGAGGACTTCAGAAGGAGCAGAGGGAACATCAGGAGGAGCAGGGGGACTTCAGAAGGAGCAGAGGGAAGGTCAGGGGGAGCAGGGGGACTTCAGGAGGAGCAGGGGAACGTCAGGAGGAGCAGGGGGACTTCAGGAGGAGCAGGGGAACATCAGGAGAAGCAGAGGGAACGTCAGAAGGAGCAGGAGGACTTCAGAAGGAGCAAAGGGAACGTCAGGAGGAGCAGGAGGACTTCAGAAGGAGCAAAGGGAACGTCAGGAGGAGCAGGAGGACTTCAGAAGGAGCAGGGGGAACGTCAGGAGGAGCAGAGGGACTTCAGGAGGAGCAGGGGAACATCAGGAGGAGCAGGAGGACTTCAGAAGGAGCAGAGGGAACGTCAGGAGGAGCGGGGGGACTTCAGGAGGAGCAGGGGAACGTCAGGAGGAGCAGGAGGACTTCAGAAGGAGCAGGGGAACGTCAGGAGGAGCAGAGGGAACGTCAGGAGGAGCAGGGAGACTTCAGGAGGAGCAAGGAGGACTCTAGAAGGAGCAGGGGGACTTGGGAGGAGGAGGGGGGACTTTAAGAGGAGCAGTGTGGACTCTAGGGGGACCATGGGCCCAGCCGGGTCCATGTGTGGGAGGAAGGTCACACCTAGGGCTCTGCAAACAGCCCTCCCAGCAGGGCCAGTGGCCAGCAGACCAGCACGCCCGTGTCCCCACGCTGCTCCTCTGCTTCAGCAGCCCGTGTCCTCTGTTTGCCAGGCCAGAATCGTCCACGCATCCCTGGACGGCTTGTGCGTCTCTCCCCCGGAAGGCTTTCTCATCCGGAAGGGACCAGGCAACTGCCACTTTGATTTTGCTCAAGAAATCCTCTTTGTGGACTACCTGCAGGCTCGACCGCTGCCCCAGCCGGCCAGGAGGTGAGGGGAGTGGGCGCCTGGACATCCCCGCCCTGGGCGTGCGCGGGCTCCGCGCGGCTCCAAAGCTCGCCCCTCCGCGGTTTTGAAACGATGATCAAACGCTTCGCTTTTCAGCTTGGCCGTTCTCTAAAGCTCAGCCGAGCCTCTCTGGAAGCCTGGGGATGTGCCCGCCTTGTCTGGGGCTGTTTGGGTTTTTCACAGTCTGGAGCGCTTTAGGTTTTAAACGCTTCATTGCACTTCCTGCTGGGAAAAGAGGCTGCAGCCCGCCTGAGTCCAGAAGCGCCCGCTGGCCAGTTCAGGCGAGGGCTCGCCTTCTCCTGATTTAGAAAGATTCAAAGAGAAAAATCGAGCTTGGTGTTTCATGGATTCACTGGGATTTCTCGGCCCCAGTCTCAGCCGCGCTAAGTTCATAACGATTTGTAAATGCCACATTAAGTTCACTCATTTAAACCCCCCGATGTCCAAACGCCAGAGGCCAAGCTCGAGAAACAAAATGAGTTAGTTCCCTTCTGCTGGAGCCCGGGTCTCTTGTTGGGCCAGTCGCTGGAATGGGCATTCATCATAACACTGCCCTTGACATTGACGGCCCTGGTTGGAGGGTGGCCGCGGTCACTCCGCCCATCACCCTGCCGGGTCCACATAGCCCTGGGCAGCATGGGCCCGCTGGTCAGTGGAGGGGGAGAGCGGGCTGGCTGAGAGTGGTCAAGGACACCTGACCACCTGCCTCGGGCACGACCCTGTTCTGCCACCTGCCGGCCTCATGGCCAGGAGCTGGCAAGCTCTCTGGGATATTAAAAAAAAAAGCCCCCACCCGCCGGGGCTGTTGGAGGCCTCCGGGGCCAGCCTCAAGCCAGCCTTGGCAGTGATGGCCATCCAGGTGTCCTGGGAGCATGGGGCCACGACTCCAGGGACACTCGGTCGCCTTTTGCTTCACGGTGCCCTGGTGTTTTTCAGGCTCAGCAGGAAGAGCCTGGAGCTGGCCAGCATGGACTACGAGGCGCCGCCCATGCCCTGCGGCTGTATCCTCCCTCCCACCCTGCGCCAGCTGCCCCAGCCAGGGCAGAGGGCGGGACTCCTGGGCCGTGGCACTCAGGGCTGTGAGCATCTGGGGCCCAACTCCAGAGGCCGAAACTGATCCCAGGGGCTAGACCAGAGGCTAGCCTGGGAACCCAGCAGGGAGTGAGGAAGAGATACAGCCCACATTCCCAGCCCCACTTTGCCACAGTGACTCAGACCCGCGCCAGTCCTGCGGGGTGGGGACTTCTGGCATCGCCAGTTCACAGCTAAGGCGACAGGCAGAGAGGCCGTATGTGTGGCCCACGGCCCTCAGCTGGGAAGAGCAGAGCAGGCTGGCGAGCCCGGCCTGACTCCAAGGCCCTGCCTTCAGGCCTGCGCCCCTGGAGGGGCTGCTCCTGGCGGTGCTGTCACATGGCCCTTCTTCAGACCTTCTGAGGCTTCCTGTGCCCCTGCGCCAGGAGGGCTGGGAGCTCACAGGCAAAGGGGCTGAGGAGGGGCTTGGTGTCCAGCTGTGCGCATGGAACTGAACAGCGAGGGTCGCCCCGTCATGGCCCCCTCCTGCTGCCCCTGGCTCCCCTGTATACCTGCAAGGGCAGAGGAGAGGGGACAGGTCCTCTGTTCTCATCACAACCAGGGAACTGAGGCACGAAACCAGGGAGCAGGTCATCAGTAGCACACAAGTTTGGGACACAAGTCTCCCTGCCCCGCCTGCTCCCTGGAGGGCACCCTCCCTCCTGACCCATCTCCCCTTCCTCCTGTGTGTGACTCCGTAGAGACTTTACGTCACAGCGTAAAGGATGCTTGATGCAACATGTATTTCAATGAGTTTATGTCCCGAGGAGAGCAAAACACGGTCTTCCCCCCTTCATCAGCGGAAACAACAAAACTGTCCCCGTTACCCCGTCACTGTTTTACTTTGTTCTCCAGAAAACGAAGCCTCTTTTCCTTAATAAGAGGCCCCAGTCATTTTCCAGTTCCAGCTCCTGACCAGCTGGGGCGACCCCTATTACATCGGCCTCACGGGCCTGGAGCTGTATGACGAGCGGGGAGAGAAGATCCCCCTGTCGGAAAACAGTATCCTTCCCAGGACGGAGGGGCAAGGGAGGTCGGGAATACGTCCCTCTAGGGCCAGAGCCTGGAGTGGAAAGTGCCGCTGGATGTGGCTCACAGCCAGATGCTGGCCCTGAAAAAGAGCCGCAGAAGTTCTAAAGGCTCTGACAGGGTCTGCAGGGAAAAACCTGTGGCAGAGTGCTCACCTCAGCGTGCCCTGGATTTACCACCTGGGACCCTTTGCTTGTGGCATGCCCACACTGGAATTTGCAGTGAAGCCCAGTGCATTCTGAAATATTTTAAATTGGTTGCCAATGTTTTTAAATGAAAAACCCCAATCTCCGGCTTCTCTTGAGAACGTGGTAACGCGAGGCCCTGGGTCCTGTTTTTTTTTTTTTTTTTTTTTTTTTTTGTTTTGTTTTGTTTTTGTTTTTTTGCGGGTTTGGGGATGGAACCCAGGGGCGTTTGACCTCCGAGCTATACCCCCTGCCCTATTTTTTATTCTTTATTTTGAAACCAGGTCTCACTGAGTTGCAAAGGGCCTAAGTAGTTGCTGAAGCTGTCCACAAACCGCGATCCTCCGGTCTCAGCCTCCCAAATGCTGGGATTACAAGCGTGCGCCATCACGCCCGGCTCTGGGTCCTGTTGATTGTTGGACATGCCACCCTCCTCACTCCTGCCCACTCCCCTGGGTCGATCGCTCATTCTCTCCTCCTCCCCGGCCCAGGTCTGATTTAGCTGTCACCCCTCAGCTGCCCCAGCCTCCCCAGGCCACACGCCACCAGCGTGATGCATGGTGCCCAGCGCAGCCCATGGTTATGGAAGCTTAACCGCCTGCACAGACATTGCTGCCTTCCCCGACAGCGTGAACGCACTGGAGGGCGTGTGCGGGGACGTCCGGACCCCCGACAAGCTCATCGACCGGGTGAACGACACCAGCGACGGCAGGCACATGTGGCTGGCCCCCATCCTGCCCGGCCTGGTGCGTCCCACGACAGTCTGGGTGGGCAGGGGGCGTTCATCCTTGCCCCCGTGACACTTGTTCTTCCAGGACAAGTCAGGACACTGGGGGCAAAGGATCAGGACTTGTAGTCTGAGCTAACGTGCCTGGGGGGGGGGGGCTCCTCCAGGCCAGCCACTCTTCCTCTTTGCTGGGTGGGGGTGGGGAGACTAAGGGGCGCGGGGAGGCCTCAGCCAGGAGCCCGGGCAGCGGACTTGAGGGCTGGGCCCCTGTAGGCATCTCTCTCTGCCTCTGCCCTCTGCAGCCGCGCTCCCTCCGCCCCTCTGCTGGCCCCTGCCTTCTGCCCAACTGGGCACTTGACCTGGCAGGTCCATCCTACCTTCTCTGTGGTCGGCCTGCTCAGCTCTTCTGACCACTGACTCAGTTCCCCCACTCACAACCCCTGCCACCGGCCCTGCTTGTCCTTCTGCGCCTCCTGACAGGCCTGGGGGTGACCATCCTACCTGCACCAGGGCCATCTCAGTGCAGTGGGGGAGGCAGGAGGGCAGCCAGAGCCTTCCTCCAGCCTCTCATCAGGGCTACGCGCAGGCGTATCAGCGGGTCCGCGCCAGCCACACCGTCTACAGTTTCTTCCACCCCTGTGGCTGGGGCAGGGGCAGGGGCATTTGCTCTCAAGACACTCTCAGCGAGGTGCAGCAGCAGCAGCAGTTCCATGGCTGATGTTTCCAAAGGCGGCCCTCGGGTGGGGCCCACCGAGTGTCCCTCAGCTTCCCGCAGCTGCGGTCAGCCCGCCCTGCCACCCTAGCCGCTGGGAGTGGCCCGCAGCTGCTCGCCCGGCCTCTGAAGGCCTCCGGCCAGCTCCTCCAGCTCTTATACTCCCCACAGACTCAAAACCTTTGCATCTGCCTGACCCCACCCATTCCGACCTTGCCAGCAGCCCCAGGGACTCTCGGGTGCCTGGGGATGGCTGCAGGCTGGCCCAGGCCCAGGCCCAACGCAGCACTCTCATTTCTTTCTTTGGTCTTGCGAGTCTGTGGGGTGGGCAGAGGGGAGGCTGTCGGGCTGTGGGCCCACTCAGCACCGGGCTCTGCCACTGATCTGGTATATCCCCCCAGACCCCCACAGCAGCGATCCAAAGGCCTGTGCTGGAAACCACCCGCCGGGCCTCGGGGCTCTCGGCCGTGCTTTCCATCTCTGATTCAGAGAAAGGACAGTCAGGGTCAGGCCCGGGCACAGCGCCCCTCCACTCTGGAGCCAGGGACCGTCCCTTTGGCCCAAGGAGCCGCACAGCACTTTGGAGGCTGACCTGGGGGAAGGCTCAGGCTGTTCTCGACTCTGCTCTGGTATTTAAATGAGGGCCACAGCCGGTCCAAGAAAATAGGCCCTCCAAGAGCTAGCTCAGCGGTTTGTTGCTAACGCAGCCGCACGTGACCTGACTGGAGATGGCTGGGAGGACAGGAAAGACAGCGGCTTCAGGCCAGCAGCGGGGCCGGCGCCGCCTCGGGCACCTGGGGCCCGGCCTCCCCACGCAGGGGCCGGCCCAGCCGAGCGCCTATTTCCAAACATGCCGCTGTAATTAGCTCTGCTCTCCGACAGGTGAACCGGGTCTATGTGATTTTCGATCTGCCTACCACGGTGTCAATGATCAAACTGTGGAATTATGCGAAAACACCCCATCGAGGGGTGAAGGAGTTTGGCGTAAGTACTTATTAAGCTGGGGTTTTTTGAGATAATTATGCTCATTGGTAATTAGGCCGCCAGCAATTATCATCTGTCGCAGTTTGATTTACTTTCCTCTGTTGCAACCTCAGACGCAAATGCCTGGTCCTCCGAGCGGGGAAATTCGCCACCCTGCCGTGAATTCAGAGCCACCGCGGAGTGGTCTGATCAGTCACCCTGAACAACGGTGGCTTCCCTCTCATGGTTTCCTTCAGGGTCACACTGCTTTGGGGAGGTGACAGGGACGAGGAGAGCTGGGACACCAGGGGCCAGAGACCTGAGCCTGCCCCCAGCTCAGCCGCGGGGTCTCAGGCTCTGAACGATAGCGACACCTTCGAGCCTCCGCTTCCTCTCCACAGCCTGGGCTCCTAGCATGTGCCTTTCCCTGATGAGCTCATAATGCAGGCCCAGCACATAGTAGGCACTCGCAGCCTCCCATCCTCAGAGGAGGTGGCCTCAGCCCAGCGCTGGCCTAGGCCAGCTTGGGAGGGCCGGCCCCTCAGTCCCTCCTCGGTGTCCTCCAGCTCCTGGTGGACGACCTGCTCGTGTACAACGGGATCCTGGCCATGGTGAGCCACCTGGTCGGCGGCATCCTGCCCACGTGTGAGCCCACGGTGCCCTACCACACCATCCTCTTCACCGAGGACACTGACATCTGTCTCCAGGAGAAGCACACGGCCATCAGGTGCGCCCCTCCCCCTCGGGCCCTAACAAGGATGGATGGCGGCGGAGAAGCATGGCGGGGATGCACGCCAGAGCCCGATCGAACCGCCTGTCTCCTCCCTCCCCACAGTAATCAGGTGGAGGACCAGGACGTCCAGATGATGAATGAGAACCAAATCATTACCAACTCGAAGCGGAAGCCGAATGCGGCTGACCCAGGTCAGCATCATTTCTCTGCCCAGAGCATCTCCACTGGGTGTGTGGTCAGGACAGAGGGAGCTGGTGGCCGCACACAGCCGCGCGCGTCCCCACTGCCCTGAAAGCCTGCCCAGGAGCCTCCACCCGGAGAGCCTGGGGCAACAAGTGCCACTTCTCATGAGCCCAGTGCCACGGGCATGGAGGGGAAAGGTCAAGGGGTCTGTTGAACCGTTTGCCCTGTGCCGTGGAAAGCAGTCACCACGGCATCCAGTCGCCCGGAGGAGGGGACCTTTGAGCCGCATCCTAGGATGGAAGGCGTTGCCAGGCAACACGGGTGGTGGCTAGGGCGCCCCACAGGGCCTGCTGCAAGCACCAGGGAAGGGCCAGGGTGCTGCGGTGGGATTTCCTTCTGGGGTGTGGGGACCCTAAGATTTTCAGCTCAGTAACCCTGCTTCCTCTGTCCCCTGCTTTCCAGCCTTACGCCCCAAAACCTGCATAAGCGAGAAGGACCCCTTGCGACGGTGGCGGTGCTGACTGGCGAGGAAGGAGAGCCAGGTTGGGCCCTGTCCCTCACCCTCGGCCCTAAGTGTCCTCCACTGGGCCCTGGGGCTGGCAGAGAGACATAGTGCGGAGGGACAGGGAGCCGGGGCTGACGGCCCTGGACGCTGCAGAATCTGACGGGGGGCACGGCATTGGGGGTGTTGGTGTGGTGCTGCCCACAGCTCTGGGCTGCGTTGGGCGCAGTTGTCTCCACCTCTCCTCTAATACCCAGCACATATGACCTGTGTCCCTTGGCCCCGGCTGACCCTGACGCAGGCCAGGAGGTGAGGCGGCCCAGGGCCGCATCCGGTCCAGCGCCTCAGGCCCAGAGCAGGGAGACCTGGCCTTGGGGTGCGCCCAGAGACCCCCTCCCCACCTGCATCCTCGCCCCCGGGGGCTGGCAGCAGACCCCTGCGTGTCTGCTCTGCAGTGCCACATCTCTCGTTCACCCGATTGAGGGAAAAGGGGCCCCTCAGGAGCTGGGCCCACCAGGCCTCTGTCCTCTTGCCAAGCTGGAGACAGGATGGAACAAGGGTGCGTGTCCTCTTGAGGGAAGGGAGTGAGCTGGACCCACAGCCTCTGGACGGGGCCGGGGAGGTGGGGGAGCAGCCGAGCCTCCCTCCCCTTGCTAGGCCTGGAGGAAGGCCTCCCTCACCATCCTGGCTGCGTGCCCTTTCTCACTGGCCTTTCTCCTCCTGGAGCCCAGCTGTGCCCTTGGAGCCTGGCACTGAAGTTCTCCTCGCCCAGGCCCCGCCCTTCTCCCCAGCCGCTTCCCAGCGCGTTGGAAATGTGCCTTGCACCCCCAGCCGAGTGAAGCCCTGAACGCATCTATTTCCATCGATGTAACAAGCTCGGATCAGGGACCTAATTGGTTTCCCAGTGGTGGGTAATTTCTCGTTCCAAATATTAATCCGTTGTTTTCCTGGCGCCCGGCCCGGCCCGCCGCGGTACTGTACTCGAGTGCGTTCCTATGCAACCGAGAGCCCGGCACATACTTTATGAGCTTTGCAGCCCGGGCGCGAGCAGCTATGCAAATGCGTTTTTCATTTGGAGCGAGGGGCCGATGTGAAGATAAGAATTGTTTCTCTGGGAGAAGATCCATCATTTCTGGAACCTCCTGGCCCCCGGCTCCTCCACGTGTGCAGACCCCTCCCAGACCTCCGCGCCAAGGGAGCCGCCTGGGGAGGATGGGAGGCGGGGCTCTCAAGCCAGCTCTTAGGACCCAGACCAGTGCCGCTGCTCTGAAGGGCGCCATGCCCGGGCGGGCACGGGACAGGCCAGACAGGCACGCCTGCCCCGAGCCTCGGTTGGTGTGTATAATGAGTGTATGTACCATGCAACCGAGGAGGGATAAAGGAGCCGTACAGGCATCGACTCTAAAATAAATTTCTATTTTTTTTTCTTTTGCAAAATCAATAAAAGATGTTATTAAGGATAAAGTCTGGTTCACTGGACCCGGGGTCATGGGGAGGGAGGCCATGCTGCCTGCCTGAGCCTGTGTCCACTTAAAGCCGGCTGGGCATCACGGGCAGTGCCCTCCAGTTCCCTCCCAGTTCCCTCCAGGCCTGCAAACAGCCATAATCCTGGCCCTGCCCACCCAGTGGGATCCTCTTACTGTATAAAGAGATAGAGAGCAGGAGCCAGACAGTCCTAGGGTGGAGGCCTCCCTAGTTCACAGATGAGGTTCACAGATGAGGAAGCGAAACAGAGCTCTTGTAACCTTCCCGAGACATGCAGCTTCGAAGCTATCAGTGAATACACAGAGCTGAGGCGGGATGACGGCCCCGGGGGTCGCCCGCTCTCCAGAGCCTCCTCACCCACCTCCTGGGGAAAGGGGGTGCTCTTGGCTTCTGCATAAAGCAGGAAAAGCTGCAGTTGGGCTGGGGAGGGGTCAGACTGCAGTAAGGGGCAGCAGGCTAGCATGCCAGGCCTTGCACCCCACCCACCCGCCCCGTCCCAGAGAGCAGGGACACCAGCCCGCCCGCGCCCTGGCCCTGGGTGTCTCTAAGGAGTGCAGGGAGTCCTCGTAGCTGCCTTCCCGGGCCGAGGCCTCCAGCTACCCAGGTCCCCGTTATTCTCGGTCAGGTAGGCGATGTGGAGAGCAAAACCAGCCAGCCGGGCACAGCAACCAACAGCACAGGCTCTTCAAGGAGGGGCCACTCAGCCCAGCCACCCTGCAGCACCCTGTGGTCAGGGTGTTAGAAGCCAGACTGATGCCAGGCGTGGTGGCACACGCTTGTAATCCCCGCGCTTGGGAGGCAGAGACAGGAGGATCGCGCAGGTTTGAAGCCAGCCGCGCGTGCGCTGGTTTAGGAGACCCTGTTTCCAAATAAAAATGTAAAAATAGGTCTGGGAGTGTAGCCCCGAGGTAGAAGGGCTTCCAGGAACCCCAGTACCACCAAAAAAAAAAAAAAAGAAGCCAGACTGATAACAGGCGCTTCTTCATCTTTTTTTTTTTTTTTTTTTTTTTTTGGTAGTACTGGGGATGGAACCCTTCTACCTCCAGGCTAAACTCCCAGACCTATTTTATATTGTATTTGGAAACAGGGTCTCTTAAGCCAGCGAAAACTGGTTTCCAATCTGCAATCCTTCTGTCTCCGCCTCCCAAGTGCGGGGATTACAAGCGTGTGCCACCACGCCCAGCATTCATCTTTAATGTGTACTCTTCACACAGCTGGCTCCACTTACACACACACACACACACACACACACACACACACACACACACGCCAGAGACCCCTACTGCAGGCCCCTGTGGTCTGCTGCCCTGCTCCCCACACCACGGTCTCCAGCTGGGCTGTTTGCCCTCAGTCCCCGGGCCTGGCATCAGCAGCCCCTGCCCAGCCCTGGATGGGGGGGGGTGGCCCTCCAGCCCAGCCCCTTGGTGTGTGCTCCGTCCAGGGCCCAGTCTTCCAGGGTCTGGGGTGGGAAGACACCCCGCGTAGTTCCCCCACTCAAAGGGGCTTTTCCTTGAACTCCACCAAGACCTCCTAGGGCTGCAGCGGCCCCCAGCCCCCTGCTAGCATCAAAGCCCGCAGGAGCCTGTGTAAAGCCAGCCTTGCCAGACACCCACCCTCCTGCCCGTCTCTGGGCCCCACAGGCACCGCCGCTCCCATGCCTCCTCTACCCCAGCGCCCGCACAGCCTAAGCCACCAGCCGGATCCTGCAGCAGCCCTGCGGGTGGCCCCGCTTTTGCCTGCACGCATCTCCAGGCCTTCACCCGACATGGTCAGAAGGAACTTCCCAAATGCATGTGGATCCAGTCTGCCTCTCAGTCTTTCCTGTTAGTGGCTGCTGTGTCCCCTGAGGCGAAGGCCACAGTCCTACTGTAGCCCACAGAGGGGCCCCACACCAGACCCCCCGGACGCAGTTCAACAACAGCCCTCACCAGTGCTCTAAGCACTCTGTCCACCTGGGCTTGCTCCCAACCTCAGGGCCTTTGCACATGAGGTGCCTCCCACCCATGTGCTGCCTCTTGCTCCCCTGCAATCAGAGCTGCAGTGGCTCCTCCTCGGGTAGCCCCTCGCTCCCACTCTGGCTGTCCTGCACGACACCCCTCACTATTTGAGGTGATCTTTATTGTTAACTAGAGTTAGGTGTGTGTCCCATCTATATGCCCCATGAGGGGGAACTGGCTTCTTTCTTGTTCCTGTGGCAACTCTTGTGCATGGTGGGGCTCCCGGCATGTGAGTTTCTCAATAACTAGGTTTCAGAGGAAGGCCCCGCAACAGGTCTGGGCAGGCGTGGGATTTGAACCCAGGCCGGGCTCATCCACAGCCGAGTGCCGTCTCCTGTCCTCACCCCCTCCCCCGGGACTGCACCTTTGCAGCCACAGCTCTTCCCAGGGGACGCGCCTCCCCGCCGGCCTCGTCCTCAGGCCTGGCTTCCGCAGACCAGCGCCCATGAATCACGCTGACATTTCCATTACCAAATGGAGACGAGCGTGTGGCCGGGACGGGCGGCCTCTGCGGGGCGGCGGCTCATCACCGTCACCGGCCCTGTTGCTTAGAGGCCTGGGCCTGCACGTCGGCCCTTCTGCCAAATACAGACCCCTGTATCTTGTTTACCCCTGTGGGGACACAAGGGGGTACCCGGGACCAGTGCAGACATGGCTGTGTACAGGTCTGTGCAGCGTCAGCACGCGCGTGCATCCTGGGCGGCGTGTGCATGGTGCACACACTGTTAACACACTGCGCGAGGTAAGCCACGTGGGTCTCTGCAGGTTGGCCCTGGCCACAGGTGGCCCGATGGTCATGAGCACCTGTGCCCAGGCCACAGCGAGGCCGGCGTGCGCTCCGGAGCCCAGGCGGCGCACAGAGCGGCGCTGGAGCTGGGGGCCTGGGGATGTCCAGACTGGGAGGCGCACCCCACGCTAGCAGCTGTTTCCCCGGGCAGTCAGATGTGTCCACTCAGCGAACGGTCAGCTGGCTGGGGAGGCGGTTGGCAGGGCAGAGGAAGGGGCTCTGCCTCGCTCCAGGCCTCTGCGTGCCCCGCTACTCTTGCCTTCAGCCTGGGCGGCACCTCCCTCCTTCCAGGGTCCAGCAAAGAGGGGCATCTGTTCCCTGGTTGAAGACCACCCTGGAAATAGCTCCTGGTGGCCCGTGGATGGCCCCACCGCCTGCCTGGAGGTTTCTCCGCATTGAGCTGGCAGCCCTCTTGCTACGCCAGAAGACAGCAGTTTCCAGCCCCTTCCCGGGAGGGCCAGAGGAGGCCGGGACGCTCCCGAGGCCCTCCTCCTCCTCCCACTCTCCCTTCTCTGTGCCGATGGCCCCTTCCCAGTCGCCCATAGACCATCACACATGCCACTTGCAGATTATTTATTTAATATTTTTCTTTCGGCCAGCTCTTTTTTTCCTTTTACTGAAATGCCTGTTTTGGTTTTATCCTAAGCAATAACGGCTGTGAGTTCATAGCACGGCTGTGCCTGTGATACATTTTTTTTCTAATACACATTTACATAAACACAACTATTAAAATAGATTAAAATTTTGCCCGTGTGTCAACTGAAATCAGCTCCTGGACCTCCTGTGGCCCCTTGCCTACTCTACAGGACCCCGCGTGATGCTTGGTGGCCCCGGTGGGGTTCCCCGCCATGTGTCTGCCCAGCGGCCCCGCCCTGGCGGTTCCTTCTTGCAAGAGGCCTAAACCTGAACTCCTTGTCCTGACGTTCAAGGCCTTGGCGACTGGGCCCAGGCTCATCTCCAGCTCCACACGGTGG
Source organism: Muscardinus avellanarius (assembly GCF_963383645.1). Classification (NCBI taxonomy): domain Eukaryota; kingdom Metazoa; phylum Chordata; class Mammalia; order Rodentia; family Gliridae; genus Muscardinus; species Muscardinus avellanarius. The sequence continues at coordinate 90,975,515 of NC_137796.1, read as the reverse complement.
GTCCTCAGTGTCTACTGAATGAATGAAACATGAATTGCAATCACCTGATGATTGAATGAATGACCACGAGCCTCCACCTGGCTGTCCCCGGGAGCCTGAGACCCAAGTCACCTGCAGCTGGAATCTCCCTCTTCCCCAGCCTCCCACCCCGTAGTCATGGAGACGTCCCCCTCCTCCCATGCGGGTCCCTTCCAGGCCCTGTTGATCACCCCTCCCGCTGGCTCCAAGTCTGCGCACCTGGCCCCCAGGGCCCCTCCTAATCTGGGCCCCTTTCGTCTCTCTCGCTGTGCAGATGAAGATGGTGGCCCTGCCTCCTCCTCCTACCCCAAGGCCATCGCCCTGGTCTTCCTAGAACAGATATGGGTTGTGTGCCTTTGGGCTGGAAGCATCCTGCTGCCCCCAGGAGTCCAAGCTCCCTAAGGAGGTGGAGTCGCCCCCATCCTGCCCCTCGCCCTGCCTCCCCTCCAGGCTGCCTACACTATTTGGAAGCCCTCCAACGTGCTCTTTCCCCACTGAACCTGCCTGCCTGGCACCTTGCCAACCTGCACGTCTCAGCTCGGATGTCTTTCTCAAAGGCACGTTTCTGACCTCACTCCCTGGGTCCATCCCCCACAGGTGGCTGTGGCTGCCGCCCCCACATGCCCTCCTGCCATCCTGATAAACCCCAGCGAGGCCTGTACTGCATGCCAGGCTCTGTTCTAAACGCTTCCCGTGCATCGGCCCACTTAACCCTCACCTGGCTCCAAGAGGCAGGCTGAACGACGATCTCCACTTAATGGATGGGGAAACTGAGGCCCGAGGGGTGAGTGACTTGCTCAAGGTCCCAGAGGAGGAGGTGGAATCGGAACCCCGAGAACCAAACCAGAATTGTCTGATCGGCACCTGCCTCGCCCACCGTGGCTCTGTGACAGCCTTTCTGGATGCTCCCGTAGCCCACTGCCAGTGCCCACCACATGGCCGGTCCAGAGAGCGGCGGTGACGTCAGGAGATGGGGGTGGCTGGTAACGAGGAGGAGCAGTGAGAAGGGAAGGGTGACATGGCGTCTGACGGAAGGAAGGATGATGTGTGATGGACGGACTGACGGATGGATGGACAATGGAAAGGCGGAGGGAGATGATGGATTGTGAATGTGGGTGGATGGATGATGGACAGGGAGACGGATGCAGGCAGGTAGATGGATGTGTGGATAATGGGTGGTGGAGGACGGAAGCGTCGTGATGGAGTCAGGAGAAGCGCGTGTCCCACTGGGTAGAGAGCTCTAGGAACGCTCTAGGGACGGGAGGAGGCTCCCAGGAGACCAAGCCTGGAGCAGGAGCCCCTGCTCTGCCGGCTCTGTGAGCTTGAGACCCTTACTTCATCTCTGGGACCCTAAACTCACTCTTACAAACTCTCTCATCCCCAGACATCCAGGCCCGGGATTTCACATACAGGCAGCCTAGACACAGGTGCAGGGGCCCCATGGAGGTCGGGGGTGCGCTGTTGCCAAGCTCTCGGGACAGAGCAGATGTGGCTTCACCTTCCCAGCTCTGGGTCCATCTCGCGCACCCTCTGGACTCCCAGGCAGGCCCAGCCTGGGCTCCTGGCTCCTGCTCCTGGCACAAGCCTGGCGCCAACCTCAGTATGCCCAGGACGCTCATTTTCAGGCTCCTTGGAGCGATGGGGGCGGGGGCAGAGCGTAAGGACAGGACGGCCACAGCCAGAGAGCGGCTGGCCTTCACACCGCAAGAGGACAGGTTCACCAAGCATTTATTGAGCCCCACTGGGTCCCTGCCGGGTGACTCCTATGGTGCCAGCCGCCCTCCCTGTCCCACAGGGCCCTGCCCCCAGCACCTCCCTCTGCCCCCTGGCTGGCTTGCGGGTGTCAGGCATTCAGCAGCCACTGTCCCATGTCTTTCTGGAGTCCTAGCCACACCCAGCAGAGCTCTGATGTGGTGGTCACAGGGGTCCAGGGCGTTGTCCTAGTCCTGGGTGCAGCCCCACACAGTCCCCCAGGTCTGCCTCGGCCCAGAGACCCAACCGGCGGTAGCAGGACAGGCCTGGCGTCTCCCTCACGAGCTGGTTGAGTCCTCGGCGCACAGGCCAGATTCTCAGGGCACCTGACTAGTGTCTCGTGGGAGGGGTGGTGCCGGCAACCACAGGTGCTCTGGGCCCGGCTGACGGGGTCTCTTCACACCCAGTGCCCCAGCACCCAGCACTGGCGGTTCAGCTCCGGCGCCTCCTGAGCTGAGCTTCGGGGCCAGGAATCTGCCATGTGTGGCTGGTGTCCTGCAAGAGATAAGGCGGTCAGTGCTGAAGCTCACCTTCCTCTACCCAGGCCATCACTCAGGTGCCCACCTACTCCCAGCTTCTATCAAACCCGACCACCACACATGGCCAGCTCTATACCCATGGCCTGCCTTCCCCGGTCACACAGCTGCCACAGCACGTCGCCAATCACTGGCTCACCCAACAACGTACCCGGGACTCCACTCACGCTCTCCCCGGTGGCCCCAAATCCACTGGTCAACCCACTATGGCATCCATTCATCCATCCTCCTTCCACCCAGGAATGCACAATACCCCCCCACCTTTCTATATATACACCCACTGTTAATCCAAACATCCCCCAATCCACCCACCCAGCCACACTCCAAGCCCTGGCACACCAGCACACCCCAACAGTCCGCCACACATCCACCCTCGTGCCTCACGGGCTCCTGTCCACACCTATCACCCGTGCCAGGCCGTCCACCACCCCCACCACCCACCACCTTTCCCCAACTACCCCCAGCTAAGCCACCCAATCCCCACCTACCCGTCCATCTGCCCACCCTCAGCCCAGCCATCCTGTCCACCCTGGCTCTCAGGATTCCCTGAGCTCCCTGAGGGCCTAGACATGTCCAAGGAGCCACAGGAGGGTCAGAAGAATGAGAGGGGGCACCTCCCTGGCCCTCCAGGCCTTACTGGCCCCCAGGGACAGGTGTGTGTCCAGGCTGACTCTGAGTAGCAAGCCAGGTGCCCAGGCAGAGACTCTGCTGCTGGGCCGGACTTCCGCTAAGGCCCCGGCGAGGGAGGCACTGGGGAGGCCGCTCCTTGTTCAGTGGGCTCAGTTCCCTGCAGAGTGTTTAACAGGCCAGCCAACAAGCCTGGCCTGACGGCCTCCCTCGCCCTCGTCACAGACCACCTTCCTGAGAGACACACCTGCCGACCTCACCCCAGAGAGCCTGCGCCCCCAGAGCAACAGCAGATCCCATGGCGGATGCCCCATGGGGTGGACTGGCGTGGCGGGTAGGAGGGGGAAGAAGGCAGCCAGCAGGGACTGAGCATTAACGCACATGCGTCCCACCAAGTTCAAAAGTCTAACAGGCAGGTTCTGCCCATTTTGCAGAGCAGGGAGCTGAGGTCCGGCAAGGGTGAATAGCTGCCTTCAGAACCACAGCTGCGCTGGAGGAGGCCGGAATTCATGTCTTCCCAGTTCCAGGCTTCAAGCTTTAAAGGAAGTGTGTTCCAACTCATGGTTCTCCTACTCCGAGCCCTAATGGGTGCACAGACCTACCCGCCATATTTTAACATCAGACAGGCTTTCAAAGAAAACCCACTGAGGTGGAAATTCCTAGTGAAGCCAAGCTCGTGCTCGCATACTGCTAGGGACAGAGGGCTCATTGCTCATCCTCCATCACAAAACAGCTTGACCGCTAGGAGATTCTGCCTAGAAAAAAAAAAAAAAAAAGGCTGGCCGGGCGTGGTGGCGCATGCTTGTAATCCCTGCGCTTGGGAGGTGGAGACAGGAGGAGCGAGCTGATTCGGAGCCAGCCTCACTGGCTCAAGAGACCCTGTTTCCAAATAAAAAACTATAAAATAGGTCTGGGAGTGTAGCCCGAGGTAGAAGGGCTTCCAGGAATCCCAGTACCACCAAAAAAAAAAAAAAAAAAAAAAAAGGCTGAAGATGGACATGGTAGTGCATACCTGTAATTCCAGTACTTGGGAGCTGAGACAGGAGTATTGTAGGTTGGAGGCCATCCTCAGCAACTTGGCAACACCCTGTTTCAAAATAAAAATAAAATAGGGTTGGGGATATAGCTTGGAAGTAGAGTGCCCTCTGGGTTCAACCTTTAGTAAAAAGAGAGAAAAAAGAAAGAAAAAAAAAATGCTGGATGTTCCCATCCAGCAAAACAGAAAGGTGGTTTTGTCCACAGCAGAGTGTGTGTGTGTGTGTGTGTGTGTGTGTAACTATTTTTTACTTTTTGTTTTCTCTTTTAATATTCTTTAATGTTTTGCAAATTTGACTATATTTTTAAAGGGAAACATTTTGCAAACATTCCGGAATCATTTGGCCTTGAAAAAAAAACACATTTATTTTGGCCTCAGTCACCGAAACAGTTGCAGTCTTTGGAAGAGCTTGCTGCCAAGATAAAGGTGTTTGGGATGTTGTTTTAAAATCAAGAAGCAAATATTTGGTGCACAGAAAGGTTTGATTGTTTTTCTAAATGAGCATTTAGAAGTGATTGCAGCTGCTCTTACAGTCGCCAACAGGCAGACCGTGGAGAGTTTACTGTAATATGTGCATGTGTGCATGCGTGCGTGTGTGCGTGCATGCGTGTGTGTGTATTACTGGGGATTGAACCCGGGGCTTTCTATCTCTGAGCTATACCCCCAGCCCACTTTTATCTTTTATTTTGAAACAGGGTCCCAGTAAGTTGCTGAAGGCCTCGCTAAGTTGTTGAGGCTAGTCTAGAGCTTATGATCCTCCTTACTCGGCCCCCCAAGTACTGGGATTACAGGTGTGCACCACCATGCCCAGATGATCTTTATTATTATTTATTATTATTATTATTATTATTATTATTATTATTATTATTATTATTATGGGAAAAAAGCCAAACCCCTATCTTTTGAGTTAGAATCAGGCTCTCTGTCCCCTGGGTCCGGAGCCAGTTGCTGAGGACGGGGTCCCCCCCTCAGGGCCTGGTCACAACAGTGTGTCGTCTCCCCACCTCCCTTCTCCCCAGTCTTGTCTCTTTACATTGGGCCCAGTCACCCAGCAGAGAACAGGCCTTGTGCTGTGGCTCGAGAGACCCCAACTCACAGCATCTTTGCAGCCCAAGCAAATCACAGAACCAGGTGGAGAGGGCCAGGCTCTCCCTCCACTCAGGATGCAGGCGCGGATCTTCAGAAGAGTTCAGAGACACTTGCAAAAGTTAGAGACCCTGAACATCTGGACTTCAAATGAAAACGCCCCAGACTTTCAGTGATGGGGACTTTCAGTGATGGGACTCAAGGTTTTGAAGTCTTCTCAGCCATCCGTGGGCCAGGCGGCATCTCTTGGGTGGGACTCGGCCCACGGGAAGCCATCCCGCAGCCTCTGGCGCTGTCCCCCGACTCTGTTCTGCGGCTCTGCCTCTGCTGGTCCCTGGCTGGGAACGCTCTTGCCTGCTCTTGTCTGAGGTCGAATCCTCTCGTCTTCTCTCAAATGCTATGCACTCTAGGGAGCCACGGGGCCGCAGGCACAGGCCTCGCCCCTCCTCTGCCCCTCGGTGTCCTGCCCAGTGTGGGCCTCCCCACCCCACCCGGGGGAGGGACATCTGTGTGGGCAGGGCCAGGTCGGCTTCTTCTTGGAGTCCTCTGGCCCCTGGCCCGGCCCAGAGCAGGTCCTGAGCTGACATGCTTTGACAGAGAAGCTCTGGGAGAGGGTTGGGGCGACCCCAGAGCTGCACCCACACGTCTCCCTCTAATATTCTGCACCTGATCCGGCGGCTCTCTGTTCAGCCCCTCCTCCTGTGGGTGCGGGCTCAGGGGGACAAACTGGACTTGAGTCTAACAGTCAAAAGTTTGAATCCAGGCTCCATCACTTAGAAGCGATATGGATTTTTAAAGCTGTTTGGCTTTTGATAAGCAACTTTACCCCTCTGAGCCGGCAAATGGATGTGATATACAGAGACCAAGGAGGGCCCCAGGCGCCCAGCATAGAAGCCCCTCATTACCCAACCTCAGAGAGTGGACAGCTGTGGGGAAAAAAACAAAACCAATGCCAGGCCTGGAATGGGGCAAGGTGCAACAGCCTGTGTTTACAGATGGGGAAGGCGAGGCTCACCGGTGGAAAGGGACTTGCCCACGGTCTCGCTCAGAGGGCGGGTACTGGTGTTATGTTCAAGTTCCCCCTGGATCCCCAACCCCACTCCAGGCTAAGCAGAGTACTTGGCTTCCAGGATATGCTCAAAAGATGTGACTCCTTTTTCCTTTTTATCCAGATATCAAGACAGGGATATATTTAACATCTGCATTCTTCCAGCCCTGACACCTGCTCTTCAGGGGGAAACCACTGTCTTGAGCCCTACCTAGCCAGGGCATCAGGATCCCAGGGCTAAGCTCCAGGCTCTGCTGAATTGAACTAAATCACATCTACTATTTCAAAATGGACTCACTGAGTTTGAGGGGCAGATGGGGAAATCAAGGCACCTGCCCAAGGGTCCTTGGCAGCTGGGAGCGTGCAGACGGGCAGGCCTCGGGGGTAGGCAGAGGGTGGTGTTGGTGTTGTGACTCCACAGCCCTGCTGGGCTCCTAGGAGCCGGTCCCTTTACAAGAAAACTGCCATCGGCCGCCACTGTCTAAGGGGCTGACAGTCTCTGTGTAGGATTGGCAGGCTGTCCAGCAGACCAGCTGCCTAGCCTTGAACTCCGCCCTATGGGAGGGGAGGGACGTGGGGAGTGGTGGAGGACAGAGGCAGGGTGCACGGCTGCGTGGCTTTGGAGCCCACCAGTGAGGAACATCATGCCCACAAGGCCCCCTCTGTCAGTCTCCACCACAAGGGGCTGCGGAGGCGCCACCACATGTGGAAATGTCTGCTTCTTTGCTTCCGCTCCGTCTCCTCTTTGGGCTGATGTCACATGGGGACTAAGCCAGCTCTGCTTTTGCTCAGAGCTGCGTGCCCAGCGCCAGCCCCGCCCCAAACACGGGGTTGGCTGTGTACGACTGTCTGTCTGAAGGACAAGCACCAGGTCTCCTTAGGAGGGAGGGCAGGCTTGCATGGGACCCGTGGGGTGGGAAGGCTGGGTCTTCTGGTCTACCTTGGGGCAGGTGGTCTTAGATTGAGGGGGGGCCATCCTATTCATTAAAATCCACCTTTTGGAAACCCTGTTTTGTTTTGTTTTGGTGCTGGGGATTGAACCCAGAGATATTCTACCTCCGAGCCACACCCCCAGCTCTATTTTATTTTTTATTTTGTAACGGGGTCTCACTAAGTTGCTAAGACTGACTTTGAACCTGTGACCCTTCTGTCTGAGCCTCTGTAGTACTGGGATTACAGGCATGTACCACCACGCCCGGCTGGGCGCCCTGTTTGTTTGTTGTACTGGAGATTGAACCTAGAAGCATCCTACGTCTGAGCTATACTCCCAGCCCTATTTTTTATTCTTTATTTTGAAACAAGGTCTCACTAAGTTGCGGAGGGCCTCACTAAGTACCTGAGGCTAGCCGTGAACCATGATCCTCCGGTCTCAGCCTCCCAAGTACTGGGATCGCAAGCGTGTGCCACCATGCCCGGCTGGCACTCTGTTGTTAAGCTATAACATTGCCTTCCTCTTTCTCAAATTTGGGATCAGGCCGAGCTTACCTAACCTGCCATCTCTCCCAGAGCCACGGATCCCCAGTGCTTCCCGTGTGAGGTTCTGGTCTGTAGATGCGAGCGACACCCAGCCCAGCCCACTGGGTGCTCACCGTGCAGTGGGGGAGACAGACACACGCGCCGAAAGACGGCAAGAGAAAACCACCTCTACCCGACGGCCAGGACCAGTCAGGGTGCGGCATGAACATCGGCTCCCTGAGTCTTGGAGAACGCAAGGCTGCTTCCACCCCCATTTTACAGCTGAGGAACTGAGGCCCACAGCAGCTGAGCCAACTTCCCAAGGTCTCACGACTGGACTTTGAATCCGGCAGCCTCATTCAAAAGGTCAGCCCTCACAAAAGAAGTACAAATGACCAATAAATAGATGAAGAAATGTCCAACAGCGGCAGCAGCCAGGGAGCGGGAGATCAAAATGACCCTGAGAGTCTATCTAACCCCATTAGAATGGTAGTCATTAAGAAGGGAACAACAAGAAATGCTGGCCAGTCTGTGGAGAAACGGGGACTTTTCTGCACCGTTGGTGGGATTGCAAGTTGGTGCAGCTGCTGTGGAGGCCTGTGTAGAGATTCCTCAGGAAACTGGGAATGGATCCACCATACAATCCAGCTATGCTCTTCCTGGGCATCTTCCCAAAGGGACTGAAGTCAGAACATTATAGGGACACGTGCATAGCCATGTGCATTGCAGCACAATTCACAACAGCCCAATCATGGAGCCAAGCCTCGGTGTCCATCAACAGATGCATGGGCCATGGAGCGGTGGTAGACACACAGTGGAATTCTACTCAGCCATAAAGAAGCATAAAATTCTGTCAGTTGCAGGAAAATGGATGGATCTAGAGAATATCATACTAAGTGAGATTAACCAATCACAGTAAGTGAAAGGTCATATGCTTCCCTCTTACGTGGGAGGTAGGGAGACGTGGCCTACCAGAGGGCCTCCAGATAAAGGAGGAGAGATTTCAGTGAAGTGACAGCGGGGGCTTGAGGGAGGAAGAGACTTTATAAGGGAAATACTTCCAAGGATGCTGTGTACGGATATGAAATCCCCAAAGCTAATCTCAGTGTCCTGTGTGGGGAAGAGGAGGGTGTCGGGAGTCAGGAGTCGGGGGCGGGAGGAGCTCACCAAGGGCTGCGCGCACACATCTCCCTATCACTACGAACTTCATTATGACGTGAGATTGCAATGAACCAGTAAAAACATATTAAACACCAAGAAGTTGGTGCCGGGCGTGGTGGCGCACGCTTGGAATCCGAGACAGGAGGATCGCGGTTCACGGCCAGCCTCAGCTACTTAGTGAGGCCCTTTGCAACTCAGTGAGACCCTGTTTCAAAATAAAGAATAAAAAAACAGGGCTGGAGGAGTGTAGCTTGGAGGTAGAACGCCCCCGGGTTCCACGCCCAGTGCCCCCAAACAAAAATGGCTGGTGGCCAATCCCAGACTTTTGAGTTAGGTTTGAAAGCAAGAGTCCCTGCAGCTCCCACTTGGGCGGTTTAGTGCTCTGCCTGGTGGAGGGAGGGGGCAGGTCATTTCAAGCAGAAGGAACAGGGTGTGAAATAGATTCTTGGCAGGCCTGTGAGGTTTTCAGGAGGTGTGAAAAGCCCGGCAGCGTTGTGGTTGGGGAAGGTAAGTAAGAGCCCGGCTGCAAAACAGGCACCTTGGGCTGCAGGGGGAGGGTTTCAGGTCCATAACGTCTGGGTGCGAGGTGGAGGTATAGGGGTCTAACAGGCATCGGGGTCACCCCACCCTCAGAGGTTTCTGCCTTATCATCAGACCTATCTGCTACAGATTCCCGAGCAATCCCAAACTGAGGCATGAGGCTTTTTAAGTGTTTTAACAACTTTCCTGTCTCTTAGCAACAGGCATGATTGGGTACCATTGCCTTAGACTCCCCCAAAAAACAGGCATAAAGAAAACAGCTAGATGCAATGTGTGCTCACCTATAATCTCAGCTACTCCTACTCGGCAGGCTGAGACAGGAGGATCACAAGTTCAAGGCCAGCCTGGGCAACTTAGTGAAAGCCTGTCTCAAAATAAAAGACAAAAGAGGCTGGGGGTGTAAACACTCAGTGGTAAAGCACCTCGGGGTGCAACCCTCAGCACTGCAGAGGAAAAAACAATTAAGACAGGAAACAATGGTGCTGGGAGGCTTGGGGTGAGATGGGCAGGCCGGGGCTGCAGGATGAGTGCTTGTTTCTGGGAACCAAGTACTCACCTGTGGAATCAAAATACTACTCACAGCCCCAGCTGCGTGGGGACAGAGGGAGCGTGGGGACAGACAGAGTCACCCTCCCAAGTGACTGAAACAAACGCAGACGGGATTGGCTGCGGCAGCAGGCCTCTGCGGAATGTTCCACCCGGGAGGCTGCTGGAGCTTGGAGAGGCTGGAAAGACACGAACGAACTTATGTTGGAGGAGGACATATTCGAGGGGAACTGGCCAGAGAAGCAGCAGTTCCCATCTCAAAGTTGCTGAGAAGGCCAGGCAAGTGATTGATGGCAGATGCTTCAGAGGACAGGCCGGCCCAAGGGCTGAGCTCTGTTCCGAATCTGGTCTGAGGACCAGCAGCAGCAGCATTGCTGGGAACTCGTTAGGAAGGCCGACCCCCAGGTCTGGCCCAGACCTACAGAACCAGGAACTCTGAGGGTGGGCGGCACCCCCGCCCTGGGACCCTGGTGCTAATGTGGGCTTGGGTCTCTTGACCCCCAGAGCCGGGGTCTCTGATGTCTCCAAGCTGCAAGCCCGTCTGTGCTCTCAGCAAAATGCTATTGATATTTATTTCAGAAATATTGTCTCCTTCCATGTTAATAAAGGAAGCGGCTTGAGCACGGCTCCATTGGATTTGATTTTGATCTAATAAAAATGCCAAGTTGCTCTGGGATTGGCGAAAAAAAAAAAAAAGTCATCCTTGAAATTCCCTCTGCTATTCTGAGGGCAGCAGTGGCTGAGGCCTGTCTAGACGGAGTTCCCACAAGCCACCTCGGTGCCTGGCAAGTGACAGCCTCTTGCCGAGCCCGGCCTTACAGGCACACCTGGAAGAATCAGAGGTTTGTCTCGGGCATTGAACTTGACAGCTGCAATCAGCTGCAAAGCCCAGTCGCCCCCGAAAGGAAGATGCAGACACCTGGACCATATGGCAGTGTCGCCGCCGCGTCAGACGTCACCTCTGATGTGCTCCTGAGCGAGCTGGTGGCACTGCAAAGCCCCAAAGGCAGGTTTCAAAAGCAAATTCTTTCCTCAGGAAAAAAAAAAAAATGTGGCAGAATCCCTATCACAAGAACCCAAGGAAAAATATAGCAACTTTGGGGGCAGTTAAGATAGTCAAAAGTTTATGTCACGGTTTATGTAAAAGTGTCTGCTTGGATGGGAGGTGCTGGAAGACATTTTGAGGTCCCGAATCAACAACTAAGCACCTACTGTGTGTCCCACATGGTCTTAAGCTCCTGGAATTCAGCCATGAATAAAGTAGACCAGATGTCTGTTCTCTTGGAGCTTAGTGGGGAGAGGCGATGAAACATAAACCAAGTGTGTAAATACAAAAGATAATCTCAGAGAGCAGCAAATGTTTTAGTTTAGTTTTGTTTTGTTTTTATGGTACTGGGGATCAAACCCAGGGCACTCTACTTCTGAGCCACACACCAGACCGTGTGTGTGTGTGTGTGTGTGTGTGTGTGTGTGTGTGTGTGTTCCTGGGGATGGAACCCAAGGGCCTTCTCCCTTCCAGCTATACCCCCAGACCTATTTTATATTTTATTTGGAAACAGGGTCTCACTAAGTTGCTGAGAGCCTCACTAAACTGCTGAGGCTGGCTTCGAACCTGTGATCCTCCTGTCTCAGTCTCCCAAGTACTGGGATTATTAGAGTGTCTCACCACACCCGGCCAGACCTTTAATACTTTATTTATTTATTAATTATTTATTTTGGTGGTACTGGGGATGGAACCCTTCTACCTCCGGGTTACACTCCCAGACCTATTTCATATTTTATTTGGAAACAGGGTCTCCTAAGCCAGCGCGTGCGGCTGGCTTCGAACCTGCGCGATCCTCCTGTCTCCGCCTCCCAAGCGCGGGGATTACGAGTGTGCGCCACCACGCCCGGCTTAATATTTTATTTTGAAATAGGGTCTCGCTAAGTTTCTGAGAGTCTCTCTAAGATGCTGTGGCTGGCCTCAAACCTGCAATCCTCCGGTCGCAGCCTCCCCGGCACTGGGATTACAGGCACATAGAGAATGGGGGCAACTGAGAAATTGTGAAGGAGATCAAGGAAAGCTCTCAGCTGAGATGGAAAGAGGAGACAGTCAGCCATGCAAAGATTTAGAGGGAGGGCACCTGGGTAGAGCCCCGCGGGAGGGAGGGAGTTTGCACGCTGAGCCTGAGAAGGGGAGGAAGTGAGGTCGGGGCTCAGGGGACAGGAGGGCTTCCTGTCCTGCCCAGGGTGAGCAAAGGATCTAAACGTCGAGCCAATTTATTGCCCAGGACACCAGAGACCTCAGCAACGTCGACTGGACTTTCGATGCTTTAGTTTCTCCAACTGCATAAGGAGAATAATCCCTCCTTCTTGGGGCTGGAGCAGCCATCAGATGAGGTGGCGGTGAGGCGCCGGGCACCCCCCCACCCCCGCACGGTGTGTGATGCTGTGGGCTCCGACAGCCCTCCTCCCCCGCCCTCCTGCCAGCCAGTCAGTCCCTCGCAAGATCTGAGCAGCTGCTCCACGCAGAAATATTGCAAAACTCACCCAGGCGTTTCCAAAATATTTTCTCGGCAGAAAACCCACTGGCAGCTCAGAGTCCAGAGCCTGGAGATGGTGCCCTTCCCCTGGTGGGTCTGACAGCTACTTCTCCAGGCCGTGAGCTCCGTGAGGGCCCAGAGCCTTTCTGGCTGTGCTCCTGCCCCTGGTGCCCTGCCTGGGGGGGACCTGCAAGCGCAGCCACTGACTGAGCAGCGCAGCTCACCCTGGGGGTGGGGTGCTGGAGCCGCACACAGGGCTCCACCCAGCTCTTGCTGGGTGTGGGCTATTGAGGACCAGTCTCTACCTGCAGGGACCTCCTTTCCCTCTCTATGAAATGGGCCTGTGTTTAGGATTAAGGAAGTAAGCGTGAAGTCCTCAGAACACATGGACGACGGCGAGACATTATGATCAGGCCGGCTGGGACTGAGTTCTTCCTGCAGGCTGGTTACAGCTGTGGCTCCTACCGAAGTGGACTGCCCCGGTCAGCGCCCGTCCTGCCCCCAGCCCCAGCGGAGGAGGCGCCCGCCCTGCGTGCTGACCCCACCGTGGCTCTGGCCACACCATGCAGTAATGGCTTGGCTCTGTCTCCCCTCTGTGCCTGGGGATGGCACAGGCCAGAAATCTGCCTTGTTTATCTCCATTTTCCCAGGTCCCAGAGAAGCCTCTCTAAATGGAGAAGCAGATGACCTTCGGAGGTCACAGAAGCAGCGGATTGCTTCTGTTTTGACAGGGGCAGCTCCGTGGGCTCCCAGGGAGGACCTGCTCACCCTGCTGCCTGACAAAGGCTCCCCGCCGTGGGGCTGTGGGATCCGAGACTATTCTTCCCTGAGAAGCCAGAACTTAGAAAATATTCCCGGGCAGCAGCCCTCCCCACCCCCACGGGCTTCCCACTTCCCAGGTCCTCTGAGCCCCCCTGGGGTGTCAGGACCTGGCCCACCTCCTTCTCCCCAGGTGGGCTCAGCCATCATCAGCTTCAACTGTGCTGACCCCAACCCACATGCAGACCCCTAAGCTCCCTCCCTCCATCGGGATGCCCCACAGCTCCTCAAACTCCTTGCAACTCTAGCTAGACCCCTCCATCAGGCAGACACTGTGCCCCTGCTCCGATCACACCAGGGCAGAAGTCCTGCCCTCCCTAGGCTCCTCCCTCCCGCCCCAGGCTCTGATGGTGGCTCGACACCCCCCCCCATGGCGGTGCATGCTGCCCCTCCCCCGCAGCCCAGCCCTCCGTCCTCCTGACCTAGAAACACCAGAGGTCACACTGGCCCACTCCACAGCCCCCCAGCCCCGGCGTAGCCCAGAAGAGTTCCTAGCAGCTGGGGGGGCTGGGGGTCACCCCAGGGCCTGAGATGGGGTCCACAGCCTCCCTGGCTGCCTGCCTTTCCCTTTCTGGGGTCCCTTCCTGCTCCTTCGGGTGCTGCCTGTGATCCCCAAGGAAAGCTCTCACTGCCGCAGCCTGGTCTGGGGTTGAGGGTCAGCTTCCAGGGGAGCCCAGATGAAGACCCTGACAACTCCACCAGCTGAGAGTTCTCCAACCCGCCTACTTCCCTCCCCACTGCCACTTCAGGCACCACCAGGTCCCCAGGAATGGCGGCCTCAGCAACCTCCCCCAGTTCCTCAGATGCCCCCAAGACAAGCCGCAGTTCCCCCTCACCACCCCCTCCGCCCAGGCAAGGGAGTGGAGTTTCTGGGATGAACCAGGGCTCTCAGTCTGTGTCCCTGACACCCTGCCCTGAGAGACACTCCCCTCTGCCCTCCTGGGCAAAGCTGCCCCGCCACAGGCCTGGCCCATGGCCCCTTCTCCCAGGAAGTCCCCGCCCCAGCAGACACCTGGCATGAGCCTGTGGTGGGGGCCAGCGCCCACATCAGGTAGCTGTCTTTGGTCACCTCCCTGGGCTGATGCCTTCCGTGCAGCCCTTTCCCTCTCAGCGCAGACCAGACCTCTCTTCTCGGCCCGCCTGGGCTCCATCTCCTCCCCAGCAGAGCCGCTTCCCAGTCACCAGGATCACAGGATGGGAGTCAGACAGCCCTGAGGTCAGATCTCTGCCCCCCCCCCCACCCCCAGCTTGGATTTCCCCCAGAAGCAAACTCTGGGAAAGGAATTTGGGTGCCGACAGTGGCAGGATGGACAGAGGAACTGTAGTCCAGGGAAGGGAGGGGACAGGAGGGCCATGAAGCCCAGTGGTCACCGAGTGTGCGTCCTGCAGGGAGACTGCCAATCGCACGCCTGGAGGGTCCCAGCCAAGGTCAAGGCGGCTGGGGTATCAAGACACCAACTACCCTGTACTGCCAGCCTTCAGCAGGTGAAGGTGGGGGAGCCTCTGAAACAGAGACCCAGACCCAGACGGAAGTCACTGGAACATCTCAAAAGATGTGAGAGATGTGGGAGAGCAAAGCCGTGTGACCTTGAGCCAGATACTCCACCCTTCCAGGCCTTCTTTTCCTCATGGGCTAAATGTGGATGGGATCCCTGTGGGGCTGGGGCTTTGCAGGGACCGGAGGACAGGCCCGGGAAGCCCTCTGCACAGGGCAGGGTAGAGGCCTGTGGCTCCCGGCTGTGACCATGTCAACGTCAACTCTGGCCTGGCCGTGACTACTGCCCTTTTTAATTTTCCAGCAACACTTTTACCTCCCTTCTCTTTCTGTGCTGACATTTGTTTTCCTAATGGATGCCCTAGATTCCTTCTTTATGGTGTCCCCCACGGTGAGCCATATGAAGTCGGTGAATTCTAAGCCTCCAAGAGCATCTCATCTACCGCCCCCTCCCTGACACGGCGGATGTTACCCAGGGCTGTTCTTCCTGAGCCAGGCCTGGCCTGCGGCCATGACTTCCCTGCCCGCCCGCCTGCCTTAAAGGTCCCGCAGTCTCCCTCGTCTTTCAGCGGTCCAGCTCCACTGTGAGGGCTTCGGCGGTGGCACACACTTGCTATACTGAGACACCAGCCTCAGTTTCCCCACTGTGGTATGTGCACAGGGGGAGGCTGGCCTGGCTCGTCTCCAGGGGTTACCTGCCCCCTGACAGCCCACGGACAAGGCACTTACGGGTGGGGTATCTCTCATGGCGGCAGTCCAGGCGGAAGTCCTCCTCCTCGCCCACGTCCCCCTTTTCCATCCTGGAAAGAAAAACAAACCTGTATCAGGAAAAGAAGGCTGAGCTGGCAGGGCCCGGGGACTGGACGAGCGCAGACTCCCCTTACGAGTGCCTTTTGCAAAGTGACTTCTGCCCATTGCCCCAGGGACCTCCACCAAAACCCTGGGAGCTGGGCATCGCCATTTCTGTTTTACTGATGAGGGAACTGAGGCATCCGGAGGAGATAAGGAGCAAACCCGGTGTCCTCACGCAAGAGCGTCCTCGGCGGCGGGCCGGCGGCCGCACAAGATGCTCATGGCCAGTAATATGCATATTACAAGAGATAGGTATGGTCTGATTGTTTTTCAGAATTACATACTGATTTGCACCAAAAAATTAGTAAGCAAAGATGTATGCCAAAAGGTAAGTGGTGGTTACCCTTACGAGAGGAGTCTTCCTTTTACTTACATCCATTTTCTGGTGTAGGGATGATGGCCTTTCATTAGCCGTGTAACTTTTTTTTTTAATGTGTGGTACTGGAGATTGAACCTAGAGACATTCTGCCTCTGATCTATACCCCCAGCCCTATTTTATTTTTTATTTTGAAACAGGGTCTCACTAAGTTGCTGAGGCTGGCCTTGAGCCTGTGATCATCCTGTCTCAGCCTCCCAAGTACTGGGATTATAGGCATGTGCCACCGCACTCACTGTGAAACATTTCTTAACTAAATTAGGACATTTCCCAAAGATAATTCTACATACAAATAAATGCCTGGTCTCTCAACTTCTTTCCTACCAATAACTGCAAGAGGTCCTTTCTTTCTATAGTTGTATATGAAAGAATAATTAATATCCAATATCCCATTGATAGACGTTTAGGACTTGTCCAATCTCCCAAATATTGGCATGCACCTATCGAGCCAGGTGGTGAGTTCCCCATCACCAGAGGTTCTCAAGACTGGAGATCACCAGTCATGGAGATAGAACTGGATTCGGTCATTGGATGGGAGGCTGGAGCAGCCAACTGAGCCCCGTCTTCATCCCAGAGCACCGCTGCCTGGCCGTATCCAGTGTTCCCGGGTCAGCGATGGCAGAGCTGCTATGTGGCCAGCTCCCCACATCCTCCCGCATGTCAGCCTTAACCCAGAACCAATTCCTGGACCCGCCTTCAGCTCCCAATTCTCCTGGTATCTTGAGGTTCACTTGCACCTCCTTGGGCTTGGCAGGCCAGAGCCTCGGGCCTGGGAAGAGGGGCTGTGGTCTGAGGAGGGAGGGAGCCAGCCCTGCCTGGCACCTCCCTTGTCCCTTTCCTCCTTGGTTATCCCAGTCTTGCTGCCCCAAAGCCCCAAGTTCAGCAGCAAAAACAGCAAATAGCACCTGCCAATGACTGAGATCTCCGTGGGCCAGGCTGCACCCTGGGCAGGGGGTGGCGGCAACCCCTGGGGAGAGCGGACCTGTTTCGCACACGTTATCATGGCTTTGCGCGCTCTGTTTTATGCTAGAAGGATGTTAAAAAGGTTGGCAGGGTGAATACCCATCTAGTCCAGGGGCTGGCAAACATTTCCTGTAAACATCCAAACAGTAAATATTTGAGGCTTTGGGAACCATATGGTCTCTGACGCAGCCACTCCACGCTGGTTCCGTCCTCCCAAGCTGCAGATAATCTGGGTGCGGTTGCTTGGAGCCTTGTCTGCGGCTCACAGGAGGTTGTTTGTCCAGTGGATCTTAACTGGCCCTGGGGGGAGGTCACCGAGTGTTGTGGAGGATCCCCCAGGGACTGTAATGAGCAGCCAGGTCGAGAATCACTGGTGGGGCCCAGCAGAGGCTTCAGGAGGATGAGGGACCCTACAGCTTCATCGTGAAGATGCGGGACCTGCTCGTTCATCGGAGGGCGAGCTGAGCTCCAGGCCCGCTCCTGCCGTCTTTCTCTGATGCCCCTTTGCCATGGAGAGAACTGATTTTCTTGCACAAACTCCATCTCCTCCCCACCCACCTGATTCACCCATGTAAACCCTAGATGTGCAGTCTTCTGGGTCCTGGAGCAGGACTCGGGCTCCGCAGTGGCTCTGGGCCGAGGCTGACACCTTCGGCGCCTCCCTCTGCGGAGGCTGAGGGCATGTGGCACCAGGTGTTAGATGAATTAGGTTCCTACTTCAGAAACCTCCCCTTTTGAGCTGCCACCTCCTGGTGCCTTTGGCCAATCAGTGAGAGGGACATTCTTCACTGACCCTGAGCCAATTACCTGGCCGCATGACCCCCTCCCATGGGATGCTAGCCAATTAGTTCAAAGGGCATTTCTCCTAGCCTATCAGCCCCCAATCTGTAACACCAAGCCTCTATATAACCCTGATCCCAGCACACGCTCCCTCTCTTCCTGAATTCTTCTTTCTCTCTCCCTGTTTCTTTCTTTCTCTCTCTCTCTCTCTCTCTCTCTCTCTCTCTCTCTCTCTCTCTCTCTTCCTTTCATACCAGCCCCTCCAATAAATCTCTTGGCTACAAGGTGGTCTCTGGTGTGGTCAAACTTTATCCTTTCACCAGGAAGCCGCGGGGCCCACGGGAGACCTTGGGCCCTGGAGTAAAGAGGGGTCCTGGGCGAGCTGGGGCCTCTGCTCCTCACCCCACTGCTCTCAGTCTGTGTTCTTATGGGCACAGCAGCGGTGGGCACAGCAGCAATAGTTGTGGTTGTTTCAAGAACCTGGCACAGACGGAGGGCTCAGAACACATTAACGACCTGTGGGTTTTAAAACTTGCTTAACAGTCTGTCTGCCCCAGCATTTCACAGCTCAGAGAGGAGGAAGATGAGGTTTATCTTGGTCCTCAGGGTCTAATGTGGTGATGGGCACAAAGTACTTCAAGGAAGGAAGCAGGATTGGGGAGGAAGGGTGGCCAGAAAGGGAAGAAGAAGCTTCTGAGGTCTGGAGCAGTCCCCATGAGGAGGCGGCCACGGCCTCCAGAGAGCTGCAAAAGAAACCCCTGCATGCTTGTAATCCCAGCATTCGGGAGGCAGAGACAGGAGGATCACAGTTGGTGGCCAGGCTCAGCTACTTAGCAAGGCCCTTTGCAATTCAGTGAGACCCTGTTTCAAAATAAAGAATTAAAAAAAAAATAGGGCTGGGGGTATAGCTCAGAGGTAGAATGCCCCTGGGTTCAATCCCAGTACTGAAAAGAGAGAGAGAGAGAGAGAGAGAGAGAGAGAGAGAGAGAGAGAGAGAGAAAGAGAGAGAGAAAGAAGGAAGGAAGGAAAAAAGGAAGGAGGAAAGAAACCATTGCACATGTCACAAGGGGATACCCGCTCTGCTCTGAACTGAAATGTCCTGTGGGGAATATGTGCTTTCTATATACACATACATTTGGACCCGGGCACCGAGGCGGGTCATGCCCCTCCTGGGGCTCACAGGGTTGTCCTCGGAGCGTCAGAAGGGCGGCTCTACCTCTTCCTGGCCATTTGATTCTGGACATGTCCCTCATCTTAAAGCTTGGCCTCCTCCTCTGATAGGTGGGTGTAAACTGTTCCCACCGCGTAGGGCTGCCGCCAGGATTACACAGACCAATACATGCCACGCGCACCCTGTTTAAAGCACTTTGAATGCCGCTCAGCGCTGATTATCACCACCATTGCCATGGCCGCTGCCGCGGTGCTGGGGGGCGGCCCCTCCTCCCTGGGCCTTTCCAGTCTGCCATTCTGCGTCCACATTCAGTCTTGCCCCATCCTTCCAGGCGTGGAAGGCCACTGCTGTAAGGCCTCAGCCACATCCCCACCAAACACAGACACATCCTCTTCCATCTCACTACTGAGATCTCGCTCTGTCATTGCTTCAGGAAAGAGATAATTTGAAGGAAGTTTGACAGTGTGAAGGATACGGCTTCGAAGTATCCCAAACCCCTGGACTCGCAGGCTGAGGCCCCAGCATGGCCTTCTGCCCCAGAGGAGACAGTCTCCCCAGATCGGGACCAGTACAGTCAGAGCGGAAGCCAAGCGTGGTGGCCAGAAAGGCGCGCCAGCTCAGGGGGCCCCCACAGGACCTGCCGGCGCATCCCACGCCCCCGCTCACACACCGACAGCCTGGTCTCCATCTTACAGATGGGGAGGCTGATCCTAAGAGACACTCACACCCCCCCTCAGCTGGCAAATGTCAGCACCGGCTCCCCAGGGGAAAAGAGGGCCCTGATCCACAGTCTCTGTAGACTTCCACGGGCTCCCGCTATGGCCGGTCAGAAGCTCCCCCTGTGCCGACCCCAAACATGGAGCCTGGAAGAGACTGGGTCTGGGAGCAGGGCCGGCCCCACCCCTGCAGCTGGCTGGTGGTGGGACTGGGATTTGAAGTCAGGTTTCTGGTTCCCTGGAGTCAAGCAGGTTTCCACAGCACCCTGTGCGCTCCCTGACAGGCAGGAGGCTCCCTATCACACCCACCCTGGGCCCATCTCTGTTGTGAGGTCCCAGGGGGAAGTGGGGACCCGTCATCACAGCGGAGATGCTGTGTGTGTGTGTGTGTGTGTGTGTGAGAGAGAGAGAGAGAGAGAGAGAGAGAGAGAGAGAGAGAGAGACTGCCACCAATAACCTATACAGTCTGGAATGTAATGGAGACCCGATATATGGGAGTGGGAGCCTGGAGGCTCTGAGTCCAGGGTGGGAGTCTGCTGCTCCCGGGAAGCCCTGCAGAGCCTGTCAGCCACATTCCAGGGCTGAACGGGCTCCATTTCCAAAGTCTCCAGCCACTGCCTTTTAAGAACTGAGACTCAGTATGCTCTGCTTCCTAAACTACCTATAAGAAAGAAAAAGAAGAAAAAAAAAAAAAAAAACTTGGGTTTTTCCCCTTAATTTTCAATTTATCTTGAATTAGGGTTTTTTTGTTTTTTGGGTTTTTTTTGCAGGTCTTGGGATGGAACCCAGGGGCATACGACCTCCAAGCTACACCCCCAGCCCAATTTTTATTCTTTATTTTGAAACAGGGTCTCACTAAGTTGCAGAGGGCCTCTCTAAGTAGCTGAGGCTGTCCACGAACTACAATCCTCTGGTCTCAGCCTCCCAAATGCTGGGATTACAAGCGTGCACCACTATGCCCATCTTGGGATTAAATGTTTAGTAAATGAAAAAAAAAAAAACCCACACATGCAAAAAGCTGGCTCGAGTGCCCCAGCAATGTCACTGGTCATGACAATTGTCACACCCCTCTCAGTTTCTGTCCTTATACCCAGAGGATCTGTGCAAATGGGTAAGGGTTCAAGGACCACATTTTGACCACATTCCCTTGCCCGCGGGTCACAGCCCCCAGCCCCCAGACCAGGGCTGCATCGCTCAGTCCTCCAGCCCTGGTGCTTCCCAGATGCTAAGGTACCACTGAGGCCGGGGGAGGCCTGAGAGGCTGCGTTTCTAGTGGGTGAGGTGAGGCTCTGGACACGTGTGGGCTCCTTCCCCCAGCCAGGCCCCCAGCCTCCCCCCGCAGCCCTGGTAACAAATGGGTGGCGTGGGAGCCAAGTTGGGGCCTGAGAACCCCACCACTGACTCCCACTCCTCCTCTGCCCTCCTGCCAGCTGCTGATGTTGAGGAGGATGCAGGGGGTTGGAGAAGCGGCCATTCCTTCCAGATGTTCTTCCTGCCATTCTTCAATGGTTCCCCGGTTGCACCTGTGCTTTCTGCCTCCCTTGCCGGCCACCTGGGCCCGTGATCTAACTGTCCACACCAGGGCCCAGCCATCTTCGTGGCGCCACCTGTAAATTCTAGGCACCCCGCTCCTCTCAAGAATAAAGAGTGATTGCAAAGGACCCCAACACGGAGCGATGGCGTGCAAGGTGCTGACGAGGAGTCATAGGCGGGCGTGAGGATGGACGAGAGGGCGGCCAGACGGAGCCGTCGTGAGCACATGGCAGATGGTACAGAGCCGGGCGACGGGCGCAAAGGACCAAGAACACACTGGCTTTTAAACAAGCGAATCACAATGCAATGAAGAATGGAATTAGAAGGAATTCTGTCAAATAAGTGACCACAGGTAGTAAATTAAGGTTCCATAACATCCCAGCAAAAGGGGCATTCCAAGAGAGGGGAAATAAATGCGTTTAAAAAAAGCATTCTCGGCTGGGCGTGGTGGCGCACGCTTGTAATCCCCGCGCTTGGGAGGCAGAGACAGGAGGATCGCGCAGGTTCGAAGCCAGCCGCGCGCGCTGGCTTAGGAGACCCTGTTTCCAAAATGAAAATGTAAAAAATAGGGAGTGTAGCCCGGAGGTAGAAGGGCTTCCAGGAACCCCAGTACCACCAAAAAAAAAAAAAAAAAAAAAGCATTCTCTTTTTTCCTCTTTTCCCATTGTGTGTGTGTGTGTGTGTGTGTGTGTGTGTGTGTGTGTGTGTGTGTGTGTGTAAAACACTCACAATGCAAACCATATGGAAAATAACAGAGAAGATAAAGTTACCCTCAGGATCTGTGCTCTGGCCCAGTCTTTATGAATGGTTTATGGTTTTCTCTCCTGTTTCAGTATTATTGGATTTTTAAAGAGAGACTCATAAGCCAGGTGTTGTGGCACACACCTGTGAGCCCAGTAGGAGGACCACAGGTTCTAGGCCAGCCTCAGCAACTTAGGATACCCTGTTTCAAAATATAAATGAAATAAAAAGGGCTGGGAGTATATCCTGGAGGTAGACTGTCCCTAGGTTCAACAGAGAGAGACAGAGAGAGAGAGAGAGAGAGAGAGAGAGAGAGAGAGAGAGAGACACCTTGAAAATGGCATGGCATAGAAATTATTTTATTTCCAATTATTAATTGGAAATAAAATAATTCTCAGCATTAGCAGAACACACTCCCAAAGCCCCCATCCCTACCTTTCTCAGCATTAGCAGAACACACTCCCAAAGCCCCCATCCCTACCTTTTTTGGGCACGTGTTACTGAGGTTTGAACATAGGGGCATTCTACCTCTAAGCTATACCCCAACCCTCTTTTTTTTTTTATATTTTGAAACACAGCCTCACTAAGTTGTAAGGGCCTTACTAAGTAGCTGAGGCTGGCCTTGAACCTGCAAACCTCCTGTCTCAGCCTCCCAAGTACTGGGATTGCAAGCATGCACCACCATGCTCTCCTTTGACAGCCTCTAAGGGCCATGACTTTGTGGAGACCTCCAGGCTTGGCTTGTCATAGAAGCCCCTCCCACAGCCCAGGAGGGAGAAAAAACTGTGTGTGCAAAACCACGCGGGAGCTTGCTGAGCCCACCCAGGTAAGCATGATGCTGCCTTGAGCTGGGATGGCACAGAGACACACACTACAGTCGCTCCCCCTACCCGCGGGGGACATGTTCCAAGAGCCCCCGCGGATGCCTGAAACTGTGGGCAGTGCTGGACCCTACAGATACACATATCTGTGCTGAGGTTCAACTTATAAACTAGGTGCCATGGTAAGAGAGGAGTACTTATAACAATATGCTGTCGTGAATGCTATTTGAAACTTAAAAATTGCTTATTTCTAGAATTTTCCACTCAGTAATTTGGACCTTGGTCAGTCACTGAAACCTGAGAAAGCAAAACCACGGGGTAGGGGACCAGTGTGGCTACAGGGAGAGGGGAATAAATGGGCTTTAAAAAAAAACATTCTTTTTCCCTTTTCCATTGTGTGTGTGTGTGTGTGTGTGTGTGTGTGTGTGTGTGTGCGCGCGCGCGCACGCGCGCCCCCCTGGGCTCTCAGTGAGCAGGACGCGGGTGATGGAGGAGGAGGGGATCACTGGGGACTTTGCAGGGTCCTGGCTTGCATGTAGAGTCTCTTAGAGAGAGGTGAGGAGCCAGGCGTGGTGGCACATGCCTGTAATCCCAATACTTGGGAGGCAGAGACTGAAGGATCACAGGTTCAAGACTAACCTCTGCAATTTAGCTAGGCTCTCAGCAACCAAGCATGACCGAGCTTCAAAGTGAAAAATAAAAAGGGCAGGGAGTGGGCTCAATCCCCAATAACAGAGAGAGAGGGAGAGAGGGAGGGAGGGGGAGAGAGAGAGAGAGAGGAAGAAGGAGGAGGAGGAGGAACAGGAAGGAAGGAAAGAAGGAAGGGAGGGAGGGAGAGATAGGGAAGAAGGGGAGGACTGGGTTTGGAGGGGGTGATGCCTTTGAGAATCCAAAGTGGAAACTCTGAGGGGCCCTGGCTGGGCGTTGGACGGCGGAGAGTGGACTCAGACAGCAGGAGCCCTGGGCAAGGCCTCTGAGGACGCCAACAGGGCAGGAGGGAAGAGACGCTAGGACTGTCCCTGGGGACCAGCACTTGGCAGGGCAGAGGAGGGGGAGGACGCCGGGAGGACCCAGAGGAGCCTGGAGGGGCGGGGACAGGGAAGAGGGGCTCTCGGCCTTGTGCTTCCAGATGGGAGTGGGTCGTGGGGTGATGTGAGGAGTGGAGACGGCCTTCGCAAGGTCCCCACAGCAGGCTTGCATGAGAGCTGCAGTGGTGGGGAGCTGCCAATGTGCCCCCTGAGGGCAGGCCGGCTGGGAGATGAGACAGGGACTGGGCAGGGGAAATAGCAGGCCAATGCCAGTCTCCACAGATCTCTGGACCCCAGTGAGCAGGGTTCAGGACAGATTCTGTTCCACCCCCACCCTGTAGATGCAAATAGCTCCTCCCCCCCAAGCCCCACCCCAAATGCAACAGGGAGATAATAAAATCAGAGACCCAAGCACTACACCCCCTACCTGTACCTTCCCCGGTGGTAATCTCACACCAAACTGCTGAGATTTTCCTAGCCATGTAGTTTGCCCCTCTAGGCCTTGGTCCTGCCCTTGCCTACATCTGGACACCCTCCCTTGCCCACCACAGATCTGTTAGGTGAACGGTTCATGGGTCGTGGAAGACGTGGTCCAGGAATCTCTTCTCTAGAGTCTTTTCTCTCCTCGAGCTCCCGCTGGGATGGGACTGAGCCCCTGCCTGGAGCCACGGGCCCCCACGACGCTTTGCCATGCTGCGCAGGGGCTGCGCATTCAAACGCTTCCCCTCGTTGCCCGGCAGGAACAGAAGCCTGGTGCGGCCACACCCTCAGCTTTTTCATGAGATACCCCAAGTTTTTATTTTAAAAATGCAAGCTTCTGCTTTTAAAACCCCAGCCAAATGCCAGAATTCTAAAACCACCAGAGGGGCCAAACCAAGTGCCTGCCCAGCCAGGACTGTCCAAGGGCGGAGGTCTGCGGCAGGTCGCAGGCCGCTTCCTCAGGTCAGGCGTACAGGGAGAGTTGTCCGAGGGGGATCAGGGAGAGGGGAGTCCCTGCTTTTGTCAGAATTTTAATCACCTCCTCTCATGTAATCCTCACAGCTGAGCTTCAAGGTAGACATCAGCCCATCTTCCAGGCAGGAAAAATGACTTGTGAGAGGCAAAGCCACTTACCTGGGGCCTTACAGCTCACGAAGTGCAGTTATTCCAACCCTGGCCTACTGGTCTATTTCTTTTTGTATTCCACCAGGGCTAGATACAGGAACGCAGGCAGCGAGCCACGGCCTGCCCGCCCGTCTCCTTACCACTATAATGAGCCGTTATTAATCACACCGGGCTTACCGAGCTCTTGTGGTTCTGGGTG
Organism: Muscardinus avellanarius; assembly: GCF_963383645.1. Taxonomy (NCBI): domain Eukaryota; kingdom Metazoa; phylum Chordata; class Mammalia; order Rodentia; family Gliridae; genus Muscardinus; species Muscardinus avellanarius. The sequence goes on along the minus strand of NC_137796.1, from coordinate 90,950,590 downwards.
CTGGAGAGGAGTGTAGAAAGCAAGAAAGGCGGCCCCCTGCTCTGGGGGAACACGCACCGGGGGAGGGAGGCAGACACAAACGAGAGGAAATACATCAGCAGGTAATTTCGGAGCCACGATGGGGGCAGAGGGAGGCGCAGGAAGCGTCCCAGAAGGAAGCCGGAGCTGCCCTCCAGGGAAGCCTTGGCCCTGAGCTTCCTGCACCCCGGGCATCCCCAGGGGTCAGGACGACTGTTCTGCGCAGCTGGATTCCCTCTGGCGTCTGATTCAACGGGCCTCATTTCTCCCACATGTTGCTAAACCAGATCTGAGCACTGAGTATCCAAGACGGCTCTGATCTGCAAATGTTCACCTTTAGCCCAGTGGCTTCCCTCCCTTGGGAGGCCCGATTAAGACAGCCCTCCCTGCAGACAAGAGGCAGGGTGAACTAGGGGAGCCTAATTCTGATGTTTCTCGGAGCTGGGACACAGGAGGCCTCCCGGGGTCAGGGTGTGGCCACTCCCCTGCAGAGCCAACAAGTGTACCTACTGGTGCTCTCCATGCCCACGTGCATGGCTGGATGGGTGTGCAAACACACGCACACACCTTTTTTCCACGCCCTGTACATTTTTCAAAAGCCCCTAAACCATTCAGAATCTGCCCAACCATTCCTCACACCTGCAGTAGGCTCTTGCAGAGGAGAACCCTGCTGGGCTTGGTGGAAGGGGAAGGGACACTGGAGTCTTCTGTGTGTCAGCCCCATGGGGCGCCACCTGTCCCCAGTGCCCAGGAGGACAGGATGAGAGGCCCGGCTGGAGCGGGGTCCAGATTCCCCTCCTGCTGGTAGGAATGGGGATGGCAGGGAGATTGTGCACTCCACTCCACGCCCAGGGCACCCCACACCCTGCACCTCCCTTCCACATTCACCCTACCTGCCTCCAACTGTGGCCTCCATGGCCATGGGTCTCCCTTGCTGCCGTGTGTGTGCCCAAGCCCACGTCAGTGCCAGTCCCGGAGGCTACACGGCACAGTGATCGCCTGCATGGCGTGGGATCGAATCCCAGCTCTGGCGGCAGCCAGCTGTGTGACCTTAGACGAGTCACTGAACCTCTCCTGGCCTCAATTCAGCACCTGGGGATGATGGTCCTATGTCACCGAGATGCTGTAGAGATGAGCCGAGTCCCGTTTAATGAGCTCAGTGGAGCACTGGGCAGAGCACTGATTATCAGCAGAGTATCTAACACCATCTCCATTTCCTTGGCAAGCTGATGGCTTCTGAGCTCAGGTTTCACCCTGGGTCCAGTGAGGGCATGAGACTCAGAGGGGATGGGACTCACACACACACACAGAGCCATGCAGGTACCAGCACTCTGCCTGGCATATCACCTGGGTATCAAATTGGAGCCTTCCTGAGATGCCGAGAGCTCTGGACTCTCCCATCGTGGACCAAGAGGATACAGGCCCAGAGGTACTCAGCACTTGCCCCATGTCACACAGCAGCAAAGCAACGGAACTCACTCTCCAACTCGCTCAGACTGGGGGGCTTCCAAAGCCCTGTTCTTGCCACAGCATACTCTGCCCCCAAGGAGTGGGAAGTATGGGGAGGGGGCCGAGGATCCCCATCCCTCATGTCCCTGGCTGCGGGCCAGTGCAGGCTTTGAGGCCTGCTGTGGAGCCAGCTTGCAAACCTGAGCAGAGATGTATATGCTCCAAGCATTGTAGGGAAGGCACACACACACACAAAAAAAAAAGGAAAAAAATAGAACCGCCCAGCTAAGCTGAAATGTTCTCCTCAGAGGGGAAGGGAAATAAAATTTGATGAACCTCTGCATAATGTTCAAGTTATGAATGTGCTAAGCGATACTGTGCACATATGCTGGGAAGCATTCATCTTGGGCCTGAGCTGCCGGGGGCCGTCAGATCTGGGGCAGCAACTTCCTGCTGATGGGGAAGAGACAGGTCCTGGGTGTTCCCACAGCAGGACCAGGTGCAATTTCCTTGGATGCCCCAGGAGGCAGATTACCCACAACCAAGGTGACAACAGTCTGCAGCGTCGATGGGGTTCTTGCAGGCAGCAGGCTGTTTATGTGCATGCTATAAACACCAAGCGCCTGCTCTGGGCCCTGGGCAAGCCAGGCATCGCCACCTTCCACAGCAGGAATGAGGTGAGCCCAGGTGCCAGGCTGGCCTGACCTGGCACTGAACTCCTGGCCTACATGGGCGAGTGCGTCTCCCTCCCAGGGCTTTGAAGGGGAGCTGGGATGCTGAGCCTGCTGCATCATGGCGGAGCTGGAGCTGAAAGCATCCAGTCACCTACTTAGGCAACTTCTCAACTCTCCATCATTCATCCATCCACCCACCCACCCACCTACCCACCTGTCTATTTAGTTACCTAGCCACACATCCATCCATCCATCCATGCATCCATGCATGCATGCATCCATCCATCCAGTTACCTATCCACTCACTAACCTATCCATCCACTACCCATCAATTCACATCCACCCATCACCTATCCATCTACTTACATATCCATCTATCATCCATTCATCCATTTACTTATCCATCTACCTATATACCCACTGACCTATCCATCCACCCATCCATTCATCCATCTACCATCTATCCATCCATCCATCTAATTACCTATCCATACACCCACTCATCCATTCACTTATCCACCCATCTACACATCCACCCACTCATCCGTCCATTTACCCACCCATTCGTCCATCCATCCATCTATCCACCCACCCATCTACTCACCAATCCATCCATCCATCCATCCATCCATCCATCCATCCATCCACCCACCCACCCACCCACCCACCTACCCACCAATACACCCATTCATCCATTCAGACACCATTTGTTTTCATCTCCTTCATCCCCTGCTGGTTTAGGAAGACTCAGGTGGTCAGATGCTGTCCCAGCCTTGAGGAGTCATCCTCCTCTTGCAGCTGTCACTCCTTCTACTGCTGTGGCCCCAGTGCCATGCCAGAGCCCAAGAAGAAAGTCTTGCTCCAGCTGTTTGCCATAGTTTAGGCAGCATGAGGCCAAAAGGCAAACACTCAAATGTGGTTCCCTTTTGGGTTTCCCATGATCTGACCACATCAGCCCAAGGCAACCTTATGCCCACAAAACATTAAATGCCCTAGAAATTCCTCCACAATAAGGTACAAATTCTGCCTCCCCCAGCTTGCCCTTCCAGCCCCACGGTCCCCAAACACCTCCGTCTGACCACTCGCTCCAGTTTCTAGGTGGGCCCTGTGGCTGCAGAGGCCGGGTCCTGGCTTCTTTCGGATCCCCATGGTGGCCATGTGCACTGACCTCTCCCGGAAGTACTTGATGGCCTCGGGGTCTATGAAGGTCGGCTCCTCCCGGTATCCCTGCTCAAACACCTTGCGCTTGTGCCGGAACTCAATGACCGTCTTGGTGTAGGAGTTGAGCGTGGTGACAGAGGCTGCCATACAGCAGGTAAAGGAGCCCCAGGCCAGGCTGCCAAGAGAGCAGAGACATGCCACAGTGAAGGTGGGTGTGGGATGGGAAACCCCTCACCCGCCAGTCACCCATCCCCGCAGGGCCGCCTCCTCTGGGCCAGACCCTGAGCAGGTTCTGCTGGGAAGCACAAGCCTAGGCCCCAGCCCCACCCACATCCGGTCTGGAGAAAGAGTTATCTGTACATGACTATGCAGATAAGCGGGGCTCCTTCTAGGGAGGCAAGAAGAGAGCCAGCCCTTCCGCCCAAGGGGGCTGGCACCAGGGAAGTTACTGAGAATATAGCAGTGTTCACACTGTGTCCGGCAAGATGATGAGTCAAACAGGGGAAAGAACGTTCCAGGAGATGGGAATGGTGTGTACGCAGACAGGGAGACATGAGGTGGTGGCGCGTCCCCTGCCATCTGTGGACCACCCAGCACGAGAGGCCGGGAGGCTGGGTGAGGATGAGAAGGTCAGTTGGAGTTGATGGTGAAGCAGGCAGGGGAGAGATGAGCGTTAAATCGTCTTTGCTCACATGTGATGCTGGGCAGGTGCTCAACCCCGCGCCTGTCTTAATGGACATATGATAGCACTCTCGCAGGGCCCTCGCACAGACTGAAGGAGATGGTGCGTTAGACACATCTTGGAATGGCGTGTGGCATTTAGCAGCACTCAGGAAAGTCTTGGTCTCCTCGTTACTGTCATCACTAATAGTCTAACTGCCCACTTCTCTGACTTGGTTTGCAAGCTCTCCCTCCTGGAAAGGAAGCTCTATCAACCTGTTCAGCTCTGTACTCTGCAGCTAGGACACTTGACTGCCTCACCTGGCCTGTATGTTGAGCTTAGCTCCAAACTGGAGAATCTGTCCTGTCTACATCTGGAAGGAGGGAGGGGGCAAGGATGTATCTTGGATACTAAGATGGTCATGTTAGAGTTCTAGAAAAGTTCCTTTGCCTGATTCCTCTGACAAGGACTGTTCTTTTATGTTTAGTACCAGGAGTGGGGTATCTGCCTGGTTCCAGTTATACTTGGCCTGATTTTCGGGTCCCTGTTTTCCCAGTCTGTCTTCATGACTGGTCTCTTCCAAATCAAGGGTTCAGTTTTGCTATTTCAGCCATGCACTATCTCCAGGTCCCTCCCAAGGCCACACAGTCAGGGTGGCTCACCTCCTATGCCCATGGCTCCTCTCTGTCAGTCTCAGAGCACCCCAAAAGGAAAGCAAGGGGAAATCTGAGGATTTAGCCTTTTTGAAAGGGATTTTCATTGTTATGTATGTATTTCCTTCAATGTCACACCCATATCCCCCAGGTTCTTTCATGATACGGAGCTAATTTAGACCAGAAAGCTTGAATGTCTATAGTAGAGAGTTTGGGGGTATCATCCTGACCCTTCTAAGAACTTCCCTGCCCACCAAAAGGGTCACCTACATGACCCACCCACCTTGTTCATGGATGAACATCTGAGCAAAGCTGATCAGACAGATGTTCTCCTGAGCAATGGCACTGAGATTCTAGATCATTATGGGATGTATTTTGTACTAGAGACATAAAAAAAACTCAAACCTAATGCATCGAGCCTTTCCTGGGACTCCAGAGTAGGTTTTGCCTGAATGGTATCCCTTCTCCCCCCTGGTAAGAACACCCCCATTTTGCCCAGGGTCTCTCCTTTGCTCTTCTCAAAGTGGTGTTTATACAGCCAGCCTCACCCTCAACCTCTGAGGGCGAGCTCGTGACCCAGGCCTGGCCGATGCAGGTGCTGCTCCTCTCTGGCCTCAGTCATTGTTCAAGGATGGCCTTGTGACTCAGGTCAGGCCCAAGAGAATCAATCCCAGGACTCGGATTGAAGCTATGGGGAAATAGGGCGCTTTATTCTTCAAGAATGCCAAGCTGGTAGGCTCTCAACCAGGAGCTGCTGGGGAGCATCTCACTACCACCCAGCCTGAGAAGCAAGCTGACTATGAAGAAGCAAATTCATGAAAGGAGTAAACATCATCCTCCCTGAACTCCGTCAATTACTGGGCCCAAGTTCCTCTTTTTTATGGTACTAGGGATAGAGCCCAAGGGCATTCTACCTTAGAGCTACACCCATACCCCTATTTTTTTATTCTTTATTTTGAAACAGGGTCTCACTAAGTTGGAGAGGGCCTCACTAAGTAGCTGAGGCTGGCCCCAAACCTGAAATTCTCCTGTCTCAGCCTCCTAAGTACTAGGATTATTACAAAGGTGCACCACCATGCCCGGCTCCCAAGTTTTGGGGGCTTTTTTTTTTTTTGTAATTTTTTTTATTCTTTCTTCCCCCAAGCGAGCTTGAGTTAGGTTTCTGACACTGGTGATGAAGTGAATGTCTAGTCTTTACAGCCACTGATCTTAACTATGATCAAGTCTGACTCCCAGCCCTGAGGGCCCAGCCAGGGGAAGGAGAAGGAAGCTCCAGGAGCTTGAATTAGAGACGCGAGCTATGTAAAAACCCCACAAGAGTTTAACAGAATCAGGTGCTGCTGTCTCCAGAAGGAAGAATGGATGCCGTTCAGGCAAAGCCAAAGCACTCATTGAATCCCAGAACGAGCCTGCCCGCCACTCAACACCCATACATGCTGAGCTTCTGTCCTGCTTATATGCCGTCTATATGCCTTTTTTGACAAAATATCTGTTCATGTATTTTGCCCATTTTCCTTCCTTCCTTCCTTCCTTCCTTCCTTCCTTCCTTTCTTTTTTTGGTGGTACTGGGGTTCCTGGAAACCCTTCTACCTCCGGGCTGCACTCCCAGACCCATTTTTTAAACATATATTTTTATTTAGAAATAGGGTCTCTTAAGCCAGCGAGGCTGGCTTCGAACCTGTGCGCTCCTCCTGTCTCCGCCTCCCAAGCTCAGGGATTACAAGCGTGGGCCACCACGCCCGGCTTGTATTTTGCCCATTTTCTAATTTGTTTTGTTATTTTTTGCTGTTGAGTTTTGAGAACTTTCTCTATATCTCAGATATTACTCCTTTGTTAAACATGAGATTTACAAATATTTTCCAGTAGCTTATCTCTTCAACCTCTAAACAGGCTGTTTTATGGGAGAAAAGTGCCTAATTTTTATACAATCCAGTTGATAGATTTTCTTGTTATGCTTTTGATGTCATCTAAGAACTCTCTGCCTGGTCCAAGATCCCAAAGATTTTCTCCTATGTTTCTCTACAAGTTTTGTAGTGCTGCATTCCGTATGTAACCCTGGGATGTTTTTTGAATTAATTTTTGTAGCAGGTGTGGAGTTTGGATCAAGGCTGGTTGTTTTGCCTATACTTGTCCAATAGCTCTAGCAGAGTTTCTTGAAAAGGCCATCTCTGCCGGGCGTGGTGGCGCACGCTTGTCATCCCAGCATTCGGGAGGCTGAGACCGGAGGATCGCGTTCATGGACAGCCTCAGCTACTTAGTGAGGCCCTCTGCAGCTCAGTGAGACCCTGTTTTAAAATAAAGAATAAAAAAAATAGGGCAGGGGGTATAGCTCGGAGGTTGAATGCCCCTGGGTTCCATCCCCAGTACCACAAAAAGAAAAAAGAAAAGGCCATCTCTGCTCCACTGAATTAATTTGCACTTTTGTCAAAAATTAGTTGGGTTTATGCGGATGAGTTTATTTCTGGGATTTTTATTCTTCCCCTTCTCTTTCCCTTCACTGATATCACATAGTCTAGACTGCTGTAGCTCTACAGCAAAACGTGAAATTTGGGTAAACTAATCTATCCCACTTATTTTTCAGAATTATAGTTATTCTATTTCCCTTGCCTTTTCATAGAAACTTCAGAATGATGTTGTTTATAAGAAATCTTGATGACATTCTCACAGTAGTTGTAGTAAACTTATCTACCCACTTGAAAATTGATATTTTCACCATGTTGAGCACTGGATCCATAAACATGGTATGTCTCTCCATTTTTAAGATGACTAGTTTCTTTCATTGCTACTTTATGATTTTTCAGCATATCTGTCCTGTAAATGTTTTGTTATTTCACATTTTTTGTACAAATTATATTGTATGGTTAAAAATTTCATTGCCAGCTTATAGAAATGCAATCAATTTTTAAATTTCCATCTCTTATTCTAAGATTGTACTTAAGAATCTCTTTTTGGTATATTCCTTGAATTTTCCTACATAGACAATCATGTCATCTACAAATAGGTATAATTCCTTTCTTTCTTTCCAACCTGTATGACTTTTATTTCCTTTTCACGCCTTTTTGCACCAGTGAGAACTTCCAGCCCTAAGCTGAGTAACAGTGGCATTTCCAACTTTAGAAAGAAAAAATTCTGTCTTTCTACATTAAGTACAGCGTTGGCTATAGATGTTTTGTGATGCTCTTTATCAAGTTTGAGAAAGTTCTCCTCCAGTCCTAATTTTCTGGGAAGGGTTTTAAAACCACGAATAAACTTTGAGCTGTGTGTCTTTGTATCAATTGATATGATCATGTGAGTTTTCTTTCTTAGCCTGTCAATATGGCGGCTGGCACTGACTGATTTTTCAAATACTGAACCTTTATACCTGAAATAAATCCCACTTGTAAAGCTGTATAATTCTTTTTAAAATATCAATGACTTCTCTTTGCTTTTATTTTGTTAAAGATTTTTATGTCTGTATTTTTTTTTTCTTCTCTACTAGGGATGGAACCAAGGGCCATTCTATCTCCAAGCTAAACCCCCAGCCCTATTTTTTTTTTCTGTATTTTGAAACTGGGTCTCACTGAGTTGCAGAAGGGTCTCACTGAGTAGCTGAGGCTGTCCGTGAACCACGATCCTCCAGTCTCAGCCTCCCAAATGCTGGGATTACAAGCGCGGGCCACCACATCCGGCTTTGCGTCTGTATTTATGACGGTTATTATTATCTTTATTTTAACATTAGGATAACACTAACTTCATAAAGTGAAGTATAAAAATGTTCCCACCGCCAGGCATAATGGCGCATGTGTGTAATCCCTGCTCTTGGGAGGTGGAGACAGGAGGATCGTGCTGGTTCGAACCCAGCCGCGCTGGCTTAAGAGACCCTGTTTCCAAATTTAAAAAGTATAAAAAATTAGGTCTGGGAGTGCAGCCTGGAGGTAGAAGGACTTCCAGAAACCCCAGTACCACACACACACAAAATGTTCCCTACTCTTCTATTTTTCTGAAATCAAATAGGTGCTAATTCTTATTTAAATATTTGGTAGAATTTTCCAGTAAAATCATATGGGTCTTGCAATTTCTTTTGTGAATATTTTAAAATTATAAATCTTACTTCTTTAATAGTTATAGACATATTGAAATTATCTATTTCATATTGGGTGAGTTGTACTAGTTTGTGCTTTAAAAGAAAATAGATCCATTTTCCCCAAGTCGTGAGGTCCCTGTGCAGAGTTGTATACATTATCAAAGCCTTATGCTTTGAGATCTTCAGGCTCCGGCCTGACATGGCTTGTTTTATTATTAACATTGCCAGAGGCTTGTCAATTTTGTTTATCTTTTATAAGAACTTGGCTTTTTGTTTCAATGATTCTGGGGTTTTTTTGTGTTTGTTTTCAATTTTATCAATTTCTGCTCTTATCGTTCATTGCTTTGGGGTTCATTTGCTTTGCTTTTTCTAGATTCTTGAAGTGGGAACTTTTATTACTCATTCGACACATTTTCTCTTCTCCGAGTAAACATTCAATGCTGTAAATTCCTTTCCCAGCACTGATGTATCTGTGCCCCACAAGTTCTGATGTGTTTTATTTCCATTTTCTTCAGTTCAATGCAAACAATTTTCCTTGAGGCTTCCTCTATGGTCTGTGGACTACTTAGAGGAACATTGTTTAGTTTCCAAGTGTTTTCAGATTTTCCTGTCATCTTGGTTTGATTCCACTGGGGTCAGAAAACACCTTCTATCTGATTTCAATTTTTAAAAAACTGTTGAAATTTATTTTATGATCTAGGATCTAGTCTATTTGGTATATGTTATGTGGGCATTTAAAATACATGTGTATTCTGATATTGTTGAGTAGGCTGTTCTACAAATGTCCATCTGGTATAGCGGTGTCTGGCTTTGCTGCGTTCTGTATCTTTGCTGATTTTCAGGTTAGTTGTTCTATTAATTGTTGAGAGAGAAATGTTGGAATCCTTAAGTATAACTCTATTTGCCTATTTATCCTTCCAGTTTTGAAAGGTTTTCCTTTATAGATTTTGCAGCCCTGTTGTTTGATATATACACATTTAGGATTGCTATGCCTTCTTCTTGGTATAACTCTTTTGTGATTATCAAATGTTCATTTCTTTACCAATGCCAATATCAGTATCACGTGCAAGGCAGGGGAGAAAACGGGGAGGGAGCCGGGAGGAAGCCCACCAAGTGCTGTGCGCACGTATGTTCCGGTTGCTCTGAACTACATTATGATATAATATTACAATGCACTAATGAAAGTATCAAAAATGTTCTTTTCTGATTATTTTCTTTGCCTTTGGTCTACTTTGCCTGATGTAGATGGTCTCTGACGTATAATGACTTGACTTGCAATTTTTCCACTTAATCATAGCGTAAAAAATATGCATTTGTTTGGGAGTTTCTCAGGTCAAACACAACTAAAAGTTTATGGAGTAAGTGAAAAGGGAAGATGCGGGGTGAAAAAGAAGAAAGAACGCCCCCAAGGGGCTCGACAGACTTAAGAGTATTCTCAAAGGAGACGGTGATGTTTTAAAGAAAGATGTTCAAGAGACAGCAACTGTGGCGGTGCCCAAACATTACCAAGAGAAAATGGGATGTGTGGTGAACGATGAAACAGATGACGTGAAAATGGAACCTGCGATGAAGAGAAACAGAAAGACTCTTCTAGACCAGCATGGATGGTACCCAGTGTGCATGAGCCAGAGGCAGAGAAGAAGGCTGAGGGCGAAGCAGGAGAAAGAAACGGGGAAAGGCAAGGTCGCGGCAGCCAAGGTGTGGCCTGGGAGGCCCTTAAAAACCGGACAGATGCCGCACAGGACAGAGGTTGACTAGACAATCTGTACACTGATTTCAGCTATGCCCAAATGAATACTGTCTGTTTTCATACTTTAACTTGGCCTTTTGTCTTCAATTAGAACCCAAAATAACCCATTTGTTTTGGAAACAAAAAGAAAATTTCTTTTATAAATGAAAATATACTGATGTTTTAATTGGATGCTGCCCAATATCTAGGTATTATCAGACCTCAAAATCTTGTTAAGTATTAATATAGTTGTAATTGTTTGACCTTACAACTTGGTAATTATAGTCAGTAAAGGTAAGTTATATACTGACAAACTTGAGTGAATTCAGATTTTTAAAATGCTATTATATGCTTCTCTAAAAATGTGATATCAGTACATCTTAATAAATTGTACTTGTTTAGAGTTTTGATTCTTTGTAATTCAGAATAAAAGATATTTTATATGTAAAGAACATTTTTAAGTTGTGATTTCCCCCTAGGATAGTGGTGAGTGATATGATACTTTTTCATGATGCTGGATAGTGGCAGTGAGCCGTGGTCTACAATCTGTTACATAATCACAAGAAAAAACAACTCACACTCCTTGGTTGACTGCTGCCAGCTTTTTTTTCTTTTAATATTGTGCTTCCTGTTTTCACATCCCACTGTGTCTACAAAAGGCCCAGCTCTGTGTGTACATGAGATATTCTGTACTTTATTATAAAGTAGGCCTTGCCTTAGGTGATTTTGCCTAGCCATAGATGGTTGTGAATGTTCTTACCATGTTTAAGGCGGGCTCGACTCACTTAGGGTATTTGAGAGGCTGGGTGTACAATCTAACAGAACTTACAATGAGTTTATCAGGATGTAATCTCATCAAGAGTCAAGTAGGTAGTCCTACTTATTGACGTAGGTAGTTCTGCTTTTATAAATTAATATTTGCATAATATGTTTTCTATCCTTTTATTTCAACATCTCTATTTCATTATATTTGAAGTGAGCTTCTTACAGACAACATATAGTTGGGCAATGTGTTTTCAATCCACTCTGCCCATCTCTGACTTTTAATTGGAGTATTTAGACAATTTACATTTAGTGTAATTATTGAGACATTATTTCATTCCTTTTTTCTTTATTTTTTTGTGGTACTGGGGACAGAATCCAGGGGCATTCTACCTTCAAGCTGCACCCCCAGCCCTATTTTTTATTCTTTATTTTGAAACAGGGTCTTACTGAGTTGCAAAGGGCATAAGTACCTGAGGGTGTCTGCAAACCATGATCCTCCTGTCTCAGCCTCCCAAATGCTGGGAATTCAAGCCCGGCTTTGATATATTATTTCTTAAGCCTGTCAACTTATTTTGTTATTTTTTATATCTGTTCACCATTGCTGTTTCTTTTTCTTATTTTCCTGTGGGTTACATGAGTACTTTCTAGAATTCTATTTTTATTTATGTGTGATGATGTAGTCCTTTTGACTACATCGTCTGGTCTGATGGAGTCCTTTTGAATGTATCTCTGACTAGTGGATGCTCTAAGTCTTACGTTCTATATACATAGTGAATTACAATTGACTGCTGCTGATATTTTAATAGTTTGAGCAAACCACAGAAATACTGGTTCTCTTTAAGAACCTTTCTTTACCTTTCCTCATTTATAATATAATTATTGTGCATATGTGGTAATAGGGATTAAACCCAGGGACATTCTACCTCTGAGTTACACCCCCAGTCGTTTTTATTTCTTGTTTCTGAAACAGGATCTCTCTAGGTTACTAAGAATCTCACAAAGTTGTTTTCAGTTCAAAGGGAGACTGGAGGTTGGGTATGATATTTTTAAAATTAAGCTAACACTGACATAATAGACAAATGCACATATCTTTTAAGTGTGTACTTCAGTGAATTTTGATAAATGTCCACCCACATGGCCATCTCCCCAGCCATTTCCATCATCCTGGAAGGTTTCCTCGTAACCCTTTCAGTCCACTGTTTATAGATAAACTACTGCTCTAATTTTTCCTACTCTAGATTAATTTATCCTGTTCTTGAATGTTATATAAACGGAATTACATGTTAATCTAATTACTTTTGCTTAACACGGTGTTTTGGAAATTCATTCATAAAGGTGCTTGTATTAGAAATTCATTTTTTTATTTTTTATTTTTTATTTTTAAATTTTTTTTGGTGGTACTGGGGTTCCTGGAAGCCCTTCTACCTCCGGGCTACACTCCCAGAACTATTTTATATTTTTGAAACAGGGTCTCTTACGCCAGCGCGGCTGGCTTCGAACCTGCGCGATCCTCCTGTCTTCGCCTCCCAAGCGCGGGGATTACAAGCGTGCGCCACCACGCCCGGCTTGAGAAATTCATTTTTTAAATAGCTGTGTAGTATTGTATTGTATAATATATAGTAATTTTTAAAAATCCATCCTGCTGTGAGTGGACATTCTCTGGATTATTTCCAGTTGGGGGCTTTTACAAATAAAGCTGCTATGAACAGTCAAAAAAAAAAAAAAAAAAACAAAGTTGTTGAGGTTGGTCTTGACCCCAATATCCTCCTGTCTCATCCCTCCAAGCACAGGATTTACAGGCATGCACCACCATACCCAGCTCTATAATTATCTTAAGTCTTTCCTCTCTATATATTTAGAACCATATCAGGTCATATGATTTTTCCTTCAATGATCAAACATGATTTAGAAAAATCAAAGAAGAACTAAAATTTCTCTTTTTGTTTTTTATTCTTCCTTTGTGATGTTCAAAATGTCCTTCTTTATTAAATTCTGACTAGAGGGCTTCCTTTGGGCTATTTTTGTGGGTAGGTCTGATGGTAACAAGTTCTCTTAAGTTTTCCTTCATCTGAAGATGCCTTGATTTCCTCCTCATTCCTGAAGTATATTTTTACTACATATAGAATTCTGAGTTGATAGTTCTTTACTTTCACACTTTAAAAAAATGTCCCACTTCCATAGTTTCTGATGCAAAATCCACTGTCATCTGAATTGCTTTTCCCTATTATTAAAATGATGTTTCTCTCACTGCTTTTAAAAATTTTTTTTAGTTTTGTGTACGTGTGTGTATGTCTGTGTGTGTGTGGTGCTGGGGATGGAACCCAGGGGCATTCTACCACCGAGCTATACCCCCAGCCCAATTTTTTTTCTTTATTTAGAAGCAGGGTCTCACTGAGTTGCGGAGGGCCTCACTAAGTAGCTGAGGCTGTCCACGAACCTGTGATCCTCCTGTCTCAGCCTCCCAAATGCTGGGATTACAAGCGTGCATCACCATGCCCGACCTAAAACATTTTTTAGTTTTTAAAGGTTTGATTGTGTTGTATTTTGGTACGGATTTCTTTGGGTCTTACTATTTGATGGTTAATTTAATTCCTTGATTCTATAAACTTATGTCTTATAAAAGTTGAGAAATTTTCAGTCATTATTTCTTTGAGTGCCTTTTCAGTCTTTCCTTCTTTCTCCTTTCCTTTTGGGACTCCATGTCAGATCTTTTATTATAATCCCAGAAGTTCTTGAGGCTCTATTTATTATTGTATTTTATTTTATTTGTACTGGGAATTTAATTCAGGGCCATTCTACCACCAAGCTAGACCCATGGCCCTTTTTATTTTTTATTTTGAGACAGGGTCTAGTTAAGTTGTCCAGGCTGGTCTCAAACTTACAATTCTCCTGTCTCAGCCTCCCAAGTAATGAGATTACAGGTGTGCACCACTGTGCCTGGCTCACTTTTTTTTTTTAAGCTTATTTTCTCTCAATTGCTTAGATTGGGTAATTTCTACTATCCTCTCATGAATTTTTACTGATCCTTTCATCTGTACCTTTCATTTGTAGTTGAACCCAATCATTTCATTTTCTACTTTGGTTATTATGTTTATAAGTTCTATACGATTTTGATTTGGTTTTTCTTTCTATTTCTACTTCTTTCTTGAGACTTTATATTTTCTTCCAGGATGCTTGCAATTGCTTGTTGACATATTTTGATGATGATGACGTAGATCCTTGATCAAGTCACTCTAACACCTCTGTCATTTCAGTATTGGGATCTGTTGATTTTTTTTTTTTCCATTCAAGTTGAGATCTCTCTGGTTTTTGATATGGTAACTGGTTTCAAATGCAACCTTGACATTGGGTATTTTTTTGGTGAAACCTTGGGTCTTGTTTAAACCTTCTGCTTTTGCTGACATTAAAAAAAAAAAAAAAAAAAGCGGAGCTCCTCCAAGTGACTTCCCACTTACCTGTTCAGGTAAGGGTGGAACTCTTGGTTCTCCCGCCGAGGCCACCACTCACATCCTGGTTACTGCTGGAAGGGGCAGGAGTTTTGACTTCCCACTAGACCACCGGGCAGTGGCAAAAATCCTGACTCCATTCTGATACAGCCCAGCGTGGGAATGGAGGGGCTCCTTGATACTCCATGGTGGAGGCGGAAGCCCACATTCCCCCGGGGGTCTCCTTGCAGGCTGGGTGGGTGGAGCTCCCACTTCAGACAGCAGGGATGTTGCTGCCCTTGAAGCCCGAGGAGGTAAAACTCCAAGCTCCCATAACTGGCTTCACAGGTGGGGGTGGAGTCACAACTTTTTTCTGGGATGCATGATTGGAGCAGAGTGATTATTACCAAAAGCTTCCCGTCTCTATAAGGTCCTTCCTGTCACTACAAGGAGCCCTTTGTCATGTCTGAGTTGCAGACTTCTTCAGCTCCAAGCCCGGAACTACAGCAGAACTCACCAAGGTGTTGCTCTTTGATGCCCTTCCAGAGCCTCCTTGAGGTTTAACGTATTACATCCAAGGACCCCAACTGTACCGAGCTGGAGGGATACGGAGGAGGAGCGCTACTCCAACGGTTCAGCAGGGGATCCTTAGCGTTTCACTTCTAATCACCTCTCACACGCCGGGATGTCTGCTTTATGAAAACCTGAGGTGCGTTCTGTTAACTGCCGTATCTTCACACCTAGAACACTGCCTGGCACACAGTGGGCGCTTGGTAACTCATCGTGGGAGGAGCGAGTATGGAATGAATAGATGCAGATGAAATAAAATCAGACTTTAAAAAGATATAAAGACACTCTGCTGGTGTGAGTGTGGCCAAGGGGCCCAGGGCTCTGTTCGTGCACTCTTGCCCCCTGACCCTTCGCCCCTAGGTGCCTGGGGGGCCTCAAGGGGCTCAGTTTGGAGCCTCTGGGGCTGCACACTTGCCGGTGTTTGCAGCTTGCCCTTCTGAGCTGGTGCAGTAAGATATGTGGGTGGCTGGCCGAGAGCAGGGTGGCCACTGGGGAGAGTGACCACAGGGAGGAGGCGCCTGTCCACCTCCTCTGTCTTCTGGGAGCCACAGAAGCGGTGGTGGAGGGATGCTGGGCGCAAACTCAAAGATGTGTGGACGCCACCCTGCACTCCAGGCCTGCTCAGTGGGAAGACTGCAACTGGTCATTATCAGAGGCTCCTGTGGCTACCCGCAGACCACAGGAATACAGGTTCTCTGTCAGGGGGAAGCAAGACACAAACGCCCGATCCAGGCCAGCTGCAGAGCCCAGGAGCAGGGGGACTGGGAGTTAAAGGCAGCAGGCGCAGGGGCCCAGCTGCTCCCTCTGCAGCCACCAGGTGCCCTCGGGCAACCTTATCCCCTTCCCTACCCTGGTCATAGGGAAAAGGAGGCCAGAGCCACCTGCCTCGGGGGCGACAGGCAGGTGACCACAGGGTGTGGACACCAGTACATGCGGCAGCGTCCCTCCAGCAGTCTGTGTGTGTGCGGGGGGCTCTTCTAGGGATGTAGCAGCGGACCTGCTCCTAAGGGATGACGCCCAGGAGAGAGGGCAGGGGCGGCCTGGAGTCCCTGCCAGGGATGAGTGGGGGATGCAGTGAAGCCCATATTCTGCAGAGACAGAGAACCAGATGCAGAGAGGCACTGCCAGGACAGGTGGGAAAACCTTCCTGGAACCTGGTCCAACCTGCAACTCTCTTCCTATGTGAGCTTGGTGAAACAGCTTAACCTCTCTGGCCTTCAGCCTTCTAGTTTTTTTTTGTTTGTTTGTTTGTTTGTTTTTCTTTTTTCGGTATACCCAGGGCATTCTACCTTCGACCTACATTCATAACTCTAGTTTTTAGTCTTTACTTTGAAACAGGGTCTCACTAAGTTACAGAGGGCCTTACTAAATAGCGGAGGCTGGCCATGAACCCGTGATCCTCCTGTCTCAGCCTCCCAAGTACTGGGATTAGAAGTGTGCACCACCACACCCGGCCTTCTAGCTCTTCTAATCTACAACTCAACGATGTCCCACCACCCTCCGTCCGCGGAGTGACTGCTCTGGATGGGGTTTTACTGTGTTGCTGGGGTGGGAGGCCCGTCTTCTGTCCCTCTCCGTGTTGAGCAAATGCAAAATAGAAGCAGAAGGTGTCTGTTTCAGACTAACTTCCCGCTCTCCCGAGACTCCAAGCAAGGTGAGTTCATGACTGAGGAAGGAGTGTGGGTGAGTGAGGACAATAGGGAGTGGTGAGGGCCGGGCCGAGCTGGAGAGCAGATGCCCTCTGAAGGTGCAGATGAGACTCGGCTCTGGCTGCCTGCGACAGGTTGGGAGATCGGTTAAGCTCCAGCAGACCTTCTAATGGCCCAAAACCCCCAGAAACCTGGTGTGTGTGTGTGTGTGTGTGTGTGTGTGTGTGTGTGTGTGTGTGTTACTGAGGGCTGAACCCAGGAGAATTCTACCACCAAGCTGCATCCCAGCCCTATATTATTATTATATTATTATTATTATTAATTTGCTTTCAAGCTGTCTCACTAAGTTGGTGAGGGTCTCACTACTCTGCTGAAGCTGGCCTCAAATCTGCTATCTTTCTGCCTCAGCTCCCCAAGTACTGAGATTACAGGCGTATGTCACCACACCTAGCAGAAACTTGAATGCCTATGTAAAAGTTTTAGCTTTTAAGATGCTAAAAAATGAATACAAACTGGAGAAATGTTGTTGCAGGCCAAACAAAACATCCACGTGCTAGCCCAGCTCGGGCCTACATGCAATTTGTAGCCTCTGATGCTAATTTATGTGACTTTGGGTAGCAGATCTGAGCCTTTCTTTGGGTTTCCTAATCCCTGGAGTGGCACAGGGACTCCTCCCCTGGAGGTCAAGGGCAGGAGGAGGCAGTGAGGGAGGGCCTACAAGAAGTGTTGGCCAACCTTGACCTTCTCCAGCCCACCATCTTCCGCCAACCCCGGCCTGCAGCCCCCAGGGTCTCCTTGCCTTGACCTTGTGCCTGGCCAGCTTGGGCTGAGCTGGGACACAGAGACAGAAGAAAATTGGCAGGGGTGGGGTCCCCCAAACGTGGACTTTTGGACATCTAGGTTCCCTGACCCTCAGCTAGTAACAGAGGCATTACCAAAGACTCAAGGTCACAACATCATTAATAATCGCTGCTATTTATTAAGTCCTCAAAGATACTGGTCACACTTAACCCTTACAATGGCCCCGCTCACAGGCCTTTGTTGTTACCCTGTTCTGAGGTGATGGGGCTGGGGCTTGGGGAGCTGGCACTCGCCCTGAGCAGCTGGCACCCATGGCTCAGACTCTGGGTCAAGGGCCCCACCCTCGTCATTTCACTCTCTTGTCGTAGTTCGGCTCTTGGCCTCCTGGGGCTCACACTCATTCCCCTTGACCCTGGCCCCATCGCTTGCTCTGGACCAGAAGAAAGCAGCAGAGCTGGTGCTGAGGGACTCCACAGGCAAACACGCACTGTCAGCCTTGCCTGGGTCTCTGGGACACTTGCTTCTTTCAGGACACTCTCCCCAGGCCCAGCCCTACCTCCAGAGCCGCAGAGGACTCCAGCCCCAGCTGACATTCAACTGAGGCTTCCTGGGAGAGCTACCCAGCTACGCCCAGTTGACCTAACACACCACTAGAGATCATAATACACTTTTCTTTTTTCTTTTGGTGGTACTGGGGTTCCTGGAAGCCCTTCTACCTCCGGGATACACTCCCACGGGCTATACTCCCAGACCTATTTTTTAACTTTTTTATGTGGAAACAGGGTCTCTTAAGCCAGCAAGGCTGGCTCCGAACCAGCGCGATCCTCCTGTCTCCACCTCCCAAGTGCGGGGGATTACAAGCGTGCGCCACCACGCCCGGCCATGATACACTTTTAAACTTGGCATGGTGGCACACACCTGTAATCCCAGTACTTGGGAGGCTGAGACAGGAGGATCACAGGTTCGCAGCCAGCTTAAGCAATGCAGTGAGGCTCTCAGCAACTTATCAAGACACTGTTGCCAAATAAAAACCAAAAAGAGCTGGGGTTGTGACTCAGAGGTAAAGTGCCCCTGGGTTCAATCCCCAATTTATTAATAATGTTAATAAGATTTTACTTCAAGTCACTAGATTTTCGGGTGTGATACCAGGTCAGTAGAGAATTGGATGCTGCGGGTAAGAGCCCTGTGAAACGGACTATCACCAGTTTACAGCTGAGGAGACTGAGAAATAGGGGGGTAAGTGGCCTGGCCAACGTCCAAGCGGACAGAGTCAGAGGCAGGATGGACACCAAGCTGATGCCAGAGGCCACACCTTCCGCCCCTCCTCACTGCCTCGGTGGGCCTGGTGGGACCTGTGGGGTGAGATTTGAACCCATGGCTGCCTGATTATTAACCCCTGAGCATCTTAGAGCCCCCAGTCCAGGAGCCCCTCGGCCTTGCTCCTTCTCCTGCTGGTCAGGAAGACGGAGGTGGAACCGTCTTCCCTCAGAGCTGCCCCCCTGCTGGCAGGGGGGCTTTGGGGCCAGAACTTTGACAAATAGCCTCACACATATTAAACAAGAGAGATGACATGCCCGGCCCTGGCGAGGCCCCAAGTGCGAGGGATGACAAATGGGGTTGCTCTGTCTTGCGGGTCTCAGTGACAAGGAGAAATGGATTGGCCCTAATAGGGGCCGTGCGTCGGGCCCCGGCCTTTAATGGGTCCAGCGGGAATTTGACGGTGCTCGGGAGGCGGAGGGAAAGAAAGGTCCCGTGGCTGTGGCCGACAGCACAGGCTCAGCGCGAGCCATGCAGCGCCAGCGTGAGGAGTCGGGGGCTCCTGGAGGCACACCACAACGGGCTCCTTAAAACTGTGACCCAAAACTAAGCCTCAGCTTTTACTTCTACGACATGAGGCTGCTGTATGGGGCAGGTCTCCCATCAGTAGCTGCAACAGAAGAGGAGCCGGTGTTTAGAGCCCCGCTCTGCGTGAAACACAGCGCTCAGCGCACCCATGGACCGTCCTGTTACTACATCTCAGAGGTGCCTGGGCTCGAGTCCACCTCTGCGCCCACAGCTGAATCGCCACGGGTAGGCTACTGAGTCCTCCATGCCCCCACGAAGTACCTACCTCGTAGCACTATCGTGCCCCATGGTGCATCAGCTCAGTAAGTGTAGGGACCGTTACACACAGGGCCAACACTCAGCGATGTTTAGTCCCCTTGCTTTACTCTGTGACCTTCTCTAGGTCAGAGTGACTACCTTCCAAGGTCGAGGTCTTAGGAAGGAGCTGTGGGGGTGGGGCTAAAGGGGGCCAGACCCTGAGCTGTTTCACTGGGGTCGGCTGCTTTGAAGGATGGGAATAACGTTAACAGACCAAAGTTCCTTCTGACAGTGCTACTTGGGCCAGACCAAGCATTCCGGTCTCCCCGGGGTCTAAATCACGCAAGGATGGGCACATGACTTAAACTAAGCCACTGAAAGTCATCACTAGAATATTTGCTGGAACCATTGAACAGGGAGCCCCACCTCTCTGCTGCTCCTTTTGCTACCTTGGCAAGATGCGAGCCTAGCACCATGCGTGACGTCCAGCTTTTGCTACCAGTTGTGGGAAACCTGCTAGAGAATGAAGCTAATACAAAGGAAGAGAAAGAGGAAAAGGGAAAGAGAATGAGCTCCGGGTGAAATCACCTGGATGCAGCCGAGCCTGAAGCAGAACCACGGCAGCTCACGCAGTGTCCACGCCTCCCACTTGCCACTGGGAAGCTTTCGACTCCTTCTTAACCCCAGGGCTGAGCCTGGTGGAGCTGAACCAATAAGCTCACAGCACTGCCCCAGCTGTGGTGATGGCTCAGAAGACAGAAAGTGACCTAAGGCCTTTGGAGGGAGGCTCGGGACACAAGCAGATGTTGAAGAAAGAGAAGCTCTTTCTCCCCTACACGTGAATGGAGATGGGCCCGTCTCAGGGAGCACCACCCGCAGCGAGCTTCAGGAGAGGCTGCGCTCAGCCAATCAGAGAGCAAGAAGACCCAGGCAGGATGACGTCAGCACGCGAGATTTTGGGTGCGCAGGACCAAGCCCTCTTTCTCGCCTAGAGGCACGTCCTTCCGGAGAGTCCTACTTGATCCACCTGGGCCTTTCAGTTAAACGAGTGCCCACCGTGTGCTTAGCATAGGGTCCTATCGCTCGCCAAGCACCCTGGCTTTTCTGCCTTGTGCACAACCCACTCTGAGGTGCTGGCCCATTTCCTGCACCCAGGCCCTGCGCTGCAATCCTCCTGGCCCATTTCCTGCACCCAGGCCCTGCACTGCGATCCTCCTACCTCATCTGACTGCCCAGAACCTCCCACGGCCTACTTGGCACCAGGTCTGGTGAGTTTCCAGAGCTGGCCTCTCGGGGAGGGGGCATCAGAGGGCCCGAGAGTAAATATTCTAGACTCTGTGGACCGTTCAGGCTCAGCTGCTCAGAGCGGCCATTGTCCTGCGAGAGCAGTCACAGATAGTGGGCAAACGCTGAATGTGGCTACAATCCAGAGGAACTTCATTTATGAACACTGAAATCTGAATTCCATGTAAATTTTCCCATTGCACAGAATATTGCTCTTCTTTTGTTTTATTTTCAAGGCTTTAAAAGGTAAAAATCAGGCTGGGCATGGTGGTGCATGTCTGTCAGTATTTGGGAGGCTGAGACAAGAGTAGAGCAGGTTTGAGGCTGGCCTCAGCAACTTAGTGAGGCCCCCAACTTAACCAGACCCTGTTTCAAAACAAACAAACAAACAGGGCTGGGAATATAGCTCAGAGGTAGAATGTCCTTTGGTTCCATCCCCAGTACAGAAATAAATAAATAGTAAATAAATAAAATAGCATCCTGAGCCTGAGGGATACCTAAAAACAGATGGTGAGCCCGATGTGGTCCACGAGCCACGATTTGCCATGTCCTGCTCCAGGATGTCAAAGCGCCTCTGGATTGGGAGATGCCTATGACACCCCCTCCCCCCCGCCGCCTGCCTTTGCCCACAGCCCACCCGGGCTGCGCTGCTGAAGTCCCAGCATGCCCTGAAGTGCCCAGGCCCTGAAGGTCAAAGTCACTTACCAGAAAGACCAGCCATAGTCCCAGGAGTGGGGTCTCCAGTCTTCAGGGCCGAGGCTCACGGTGACCTGGAACACCTGTGTGTACATCATGTGGGCGACCATGCCCAGGAGGCCTGCAAGGGGGAAAGAAGAACATGGGGAGAAGCAAGTGAGGCCCTGTCCCCTGCCCCAGGGGCATGCTAGCCACTGGCTAGGAGAGAACATGGAGGGCCAGAGGGCAAAGGGCAGAGGGCAGAGGGCAGCCCTGGAGAAATTAGAGCACAGGAGATGCAGAGTTAGGTCAGTGTGCAGATCAGAAAGCTTCCTCGGTAAAGGGCCAGGTTAAGTCCGTATTTTTCACCGAGAGGGCTATGTGGTCTCTGTTGCAGCTCCTCAGCTCTGTGGTGGCAGCCCTAGGCAATGTGCAGATGAGTGAGCACGGTCATGTCCCAATAAAACTTTATTTACAAAACCAGGCCATGGGCTGGATTTAGCCCAAGGCCACTATTTGCCGATACCTGTCATTTGGGAGAGGCAGCCTAGAGTGCTTTGCAAATTGCTGGCTCAACTTTTTAGGTCAGTGGTCATGGAATAAACTTCATGGGTTTTGAATGCAGCCAGGAAAGAGAGAGAGAGACAAAGTAAATAGAACTATTCAATGTCATCAAATGTAGCGGGAAGCCAGGGGTGGTGGCCCGCACCTGTGATCCCAGTGCTTGGGAGACTGAGACAGGAGGATTGCAGGTTGGAGGACAGCCTCAGCCATGTAGCAAGGCCCTCAGTAACTTAGTGAGACCCTGTTTCATAATAACAATTAAAATAGGGCTGGGCTCAATCCCTAGTACCACACATATGTGCAGCACACATACAAGTGTAGCAGGAGTAATATCACCTGTGAGGTGTTCAGCTCTGCACTTGTGCAGTGGTTACAACGTGGCACTTATGTGGCTTACTGTGGCTCAGGCAAACGCTGGCCTGGGGAACTTTGGTCTCGAGGGAGCTGGCGTGCATCCTCCCCCATGTGTCTTCCCGTGTGGCCCTGGACGGGGCTCCACCCCTCCCAGTCCCCAGTTTTCCCATCAATCCTAAGGGGAGGCTGATGGCAGGCATGGGGAGTCACCAGTGATGGGAGGCAAGGCGACCTCGGTGTCTGGTGCCCAGTGAACACGAACCAACAACACTTGAGCACCTGCTCTATGCCAGCCACTCAGGCTCTCTCTTCTGACTTTGTAACAACACTCTGAGGAGGACGGTGATGAGGGCTGTGTGCTGTTGCTCCCGTCTGCCCCCTTACCACCCCCACAGCTTGCTGTATAGTCACAGCTCGCATTCCTGTGGCACATTTGTTACGCTATATGAACAAAAGACCATGGTGTACACTGGAGTTCACTCAGAACTGTGCATTCTATGGGCCTTGACAAATGCTTGTGACCTGTCCATCATGCAGAATGTTTTGTGACAAGGATCTTGTGGGCCCCACCCACTCATCCCTCTCTCCCTGCTCCTCCAAAATTACCAGCAATCAGGGGTCTTTTTACTGTCCCCACCATTTTGCCTTTTCCAGAAAGTCCTTGGGAGTACTGAGATCGTAGGCGTGTGCCATCACACTCGGCTATGCCACGCTTTTAACCATTAGACTTCGCGGTAGAGTGCTTGACCTGGAAGGGCTGTCTCCCCTCTCTGTTCTGCCCAGTGCTCATTCCTCTGGAATTGCCGCTCTACCCAGCAGCGGCACCCCTGACCGGGGCATCACCTCCTTCCTGAATCTCTACCAGTCCCTTTTGTTTTCTTTCCCTTATTTTCATTTTTACCTTTTTGGTACTGGGATTGAATGCAGGAGCATTCTACCTCCAAGCTACACCCCCAGCCCTTTTTTATTTTTTATTTTGAAACAGTGTCTCATTAAGTTGCTGAGGGGCTCCCTGAGTTGCTGAGGCTGGCTTTGAACCTGCGATCCTCCTATCTCAGCCTCCCAAGTACTGGGATGATAGGCACACGCCATAGCACTGGGCTTGCCAGCCCTCAGATCTTGTACCTCCTTCGTTTCTACCCCACTAGCCTGTCCAGGGGCTTTCGGAAGCTTTCGACCTCTCAGTCCCTTGGTTTCCTCATCAATCGAGTGGGACTCGTGGACAGGGAATTCCAACAGGCACCTACTACTGAAGGAAAACATGTCTGAACACGGGCATGCCTTCTATTAGGACAGGAAAGGTCTAAAAATATAATATCTTAATACGAACTCTCCCAGCTACGCCCAGAAGCTAGACCCAGCCTCCTGGCAGAATAATTAATTTCCAAAAGCCTTAGTTTAGAAAAGCATTGATTCTTAAATTGAATTCCATTTATCTCCAAATAGGGAAGGCCAAGCTTTAAAAAAAAAAAAAACTCAATAAATGAAAATTGTCATCCGTCCAAAGATACCTTGGCAGGATTCTTTGCTTTTTTTTTTTTTTTTTTGGTGGTACTGGGGTTCCTGGAAGCCCTTCTACCTCTGGGCTACACTCCCAGAACTATTTTATATTTTTGAAACAGGGTCTCTTACGCCAGCGCGGCTGGCTTCGAACCTGCGCGATCCTCCTGTCTCCGCCTCCCAAGCGCGGGGATTACAAGCGTGCGCCACCACGCCCGGCCTTCTTTGGTTGCATTTTAAAGATTCCGCTTCAAAATCCCGCCCATGTTTCTAGAAGGGTGTCTCTCCCGCAAGGCGAGGTCCACCCACAGCATCGTCATCCGGAGCATCCTCAGCAGAAGGGATGCTTCCAGCTCATCCGAATTGGAAGGTGACTTCTGGGTGAGTGAGTGCCCCTTCGAAATCAGCGCGACTTAATGAAGGAGAACTCCCTGCCGCTGCCACCGCTTCCTGGCTTGGACTCGCACCAGGAAACTCACAGCTGTAAATCTGATTGGGGTTTCCAGGATCTCCCAATTCCGCGCGCTACACGCGGAATTCCCAAGCTCTGCGCAGAGGGAGGGATGGCTCCCCTTCTCTGCGGGACCTCGGAGAACACAGGGGTTAGAGAATAACAGGCAAGGGGCCAGGAATGAATGAATGAATGAATGAATGAATGAATGAATGAACGAACGAACGCAAGTCTGAGACCCACCGTGTGGACTCACTGGCCGCACACTAGGCCAGACACCCACTGTGGGTTCTCTTTGCCCCTAAGTCCCCAGCACCTAGCCCACTGCCTGGCGCACATTAGGTATGGATTTGTATTTGTTGAATGCATATATGACCACTGATTGCAAGATGCCTGGGGAGGTTGTCTGGCTGACGTAAGTGTCCAGGTTATGGGAATGAGTGAGTACAGGGTCAGGCTTCAAAATATTCAACAGCAAATTGTCTTGGTGCCCAAACCTCAGAGTTTCACTTATTAACGTATCATTCATTAATTCCGTGAGTCAACAGGTATTTACTGAAGGCTATTCTTGTGTGAGAAACCATGGGAGGATTGAAATTAACTGACAGAGGCTCTGCTTTCAAGGGCCCCAGGTTCTGGTGAAGAGAGGCAATTAGCATATAAACAAACACAAAAACATCAAGTTGGGAAACCTGTCAAGAAGAAAATAAAGTAGGGCCAAGGGCTGGAGGCCGGGCCCTCCACCCCTTCAGACTGGCGCAGGGGGACTCTGCAGAGGGACACACAGGCATGTGCTGGAGCAGGGAGCTGGAGGCAGCCACAAAGAGGCCATGCAGAGCGCTGCAGAGGGGCTGGCTGCAGGGCCAGGGAGGACGGCAGAGGCTGGCCTGCCTGGGGAGGGGAGAGGAGGCCGCGCAGGGGGGCCTGGAGGAGCAGCAGTGCTCAGGTGGGCTCCAGGCCCAGCGAGGAGTCAGCTTTTATTCCAAGCCTGAAGGGAGCCTGTCGGAGGCCTGATGGAACCCAGGGCCTCGTGCATGGTAAGCCCACACCCTACCGCTGAGCTGCATCTGCAGTCCCTGATGTATGTGTCCAGAGGAACACTCCTGGTACAGATGAGGTGTGTGGAGACAGATGGTCACGCTGGGGAAAGAAGGGAGCCCGGTCGAGAGGACGTCACTGTGACGCTCGGAGTAGAGGAGGTGACAGCTCTGGGCACGTTCTTAAGGCCGAGCACAATGGTGTAGCCATGTCTCCCAAGGCTCATGGGCTGGAGGCTCAATCTCCAAATCCATATACTAAAGTGCTTGGAAGAGGAGGCTTTAAGAGGTCATCAGGGATGTGGGCATGGTGGCGCACGCTTCTCATCCTAGCATTCGGGAGGCTGAGACAGAAGGATCACCATTCTTGGCCATCCTCAGCTACTTAGTAAGGCCCTTTGCAACTCAGTGAGACCCTGTTTCAAAATAAAGAATAAAAAATTGGGCTGCGGGTGTTGCTCGGGTGTAGAATGCCCCTGGGTTCCATCCCCGGTACCGCAAAAAAAAAGAGGTCATTGGGGTTAAATGAGTCATGGGGTCCTCCGTGACGGCATTAGTGGCTTCCTAAGAAAAGAGATCCGTGCTGGCACGCATGCCTTGTCTCACCGCGCGACCCCTCTACCATTTCCTGACGCAGCACGTGGGCCTCCCCTGCCCAGATGCTGGGCAGTGCGCTCAGACTTCTCAGCCTGCAGAACCAGCAGCCAAATAAGCACTGATTCTATAAACTACTCAGGCTCAGGCATTTTGTTATAGCAATAGAAAAATTCCTAAGCTGCGAAGTCAGCAGAGTGGCTGACAGGCTGTGCGTGGTGGAGAGGGCTCTTAGACTCCCAGGTGGCCTCGAGGGCTTTGCTGGGAGCAAATGGATGGTAATGATGCCACTTATTAAAAAGAAGCCCAAGGGGGGAAGATGTTCAAGTGGGTGGAATTCTTTGGGGCCAGGTTAGCTCGAGATGCCTATTTTCTATGCAAGCAGAGATATCAAGAGAGCAGTTACGGGAACAAGCCTGAGGTTCCCAGAGTAGACAGAGCTGGAAGTTTCGATGTGTGAGTCATCTGGAGAGAGAAGGGACTCACGACAGAGCCCTGGGACAAGCCAGCATCTAGTGATTCTGGAGAATGAGAGGGACTGGCCCAGGAACCTAAGGGAGAGAGAAGTAGGAAGACAGGGGGGCAGCTGGCCAGGGCCGGAGACTGGAACGCTTCCAGGAGAGAGTGGCCCATTAAGTCAAAGATGAAGGCTGGAAGTGATGATGGAAGTCATGAGTGACCTTGACCATCTCCACTGCAAAATGGCAGCGGTGGGGACAGATGTTCAGTTGGAGAGGCTGAGAAGAGGAGAGAAGACAATGGGGAAGCCTTTCAAAGCACGCGGCTGCCTAGAGCGGCAGGAAGTCTCAGTGAGCACAGGACCGGGTGCTGGGCTCAGGAAGCGGTCTGGCCCACGGGGGATGTAGTATGTTTCTGTGCTGCTCCAAGACGACGGAGTGCGAGGCAGAAGGGATGCGGGGCAGCCAGCGGCAACTGTAGAGCAAGGGCCAGAGGAGGCGGGAAGAGGCTCTAGAAGCAGGGCTGGCTTCTGGTGAGACCAAGCAAGGGTGTGGCAAGGTCACAGCCGAGAGGAGGCAGACAGCTGGGGCAGGGCAGCCGGAGGGCCAGCGAGCAGGTGTGAGATGGCCTTTGCAGAGAGAGGAGAAGCACAGCAAACTGGAACGTGTGTGTGGAGCGAGCAAGGGCTCAGGCAGCCAGGCCCTGGGATTCAGGTGGGGCGAGCAGACCCAGCGCTGCCGACACTGATGCCCCAAACGATCCTGGGCATCCCTGGAGGCCTGGTGGGCCGGGACCCTGGTGACCCCTTCTGAGGACACGCTCTCCTGTCCGCAGATGCCACCTGGGTGAGGCCACAGGACAGCGAGGGTGACTTCATTTCCAGGACTCTGCTTGCCTGTGGCCGGGCTCTCTTTTGCAGAGCTTGGACGTCTAATATGAATTCCATGCTCCATTTAATGGAGATTGCAGGGCGGTTGCTGATTAATTAATTCATAATAGGGCCAACTATTTAAGATGCTGTCTACACTGTTACTACTCGGAGAGCGTTTGTGTCTACATAAGTATCCTCATATATACATTGGGGGCAGATCTGGGCTTGCCAACTTCCCCAGTGTATCTGGTCGGGGAGCCTTAGACTTGCGGGGGCTGGCGGGGTGGGTAGGAGCTGAGCCAGAAGTGATGGGGTGGGATGGTAGGAAAGCCCCCCCAATGGCCTTCCAGTTGAGTTACCACTAAGCACATATTGAGCACCTGCTGAACACCAGATCCGCCCCTCCTTCATCCCTTTCTTTCTTACTCTTTCTCCCTTCCTTCCTTCCTTCCATTTTCTCCATCCCTCCCTTCTTTCTTTCCTCCTCTCTTTTTCTCATTTTGTACTAAAGAACTAACTTTATTCCTTTGTTCACTAGTAGCTTCACGTGCATTACCAGGCAGGCCATTGTGAAATCACAGAACGGAGAGACCACAGAGCAAATCTAAACACCCAAATCACATACTGCTTGAATCACGTTAACAGCAAGTGGAGACGCGGGGTGAGGACGGGGTAGCATGCGTGGGGTGGGTGTCCGCGGGGCGGGAGGCCTGGACCGTCTGAAGGGTCCGTCTCTGCGTGCCTTGGATACTGTCATCACCAATGGGAACTGGGGGCTCAAAGGCACGCCTGGGCCTGGTGCACACCTGCTCCGTCGGGGACGCAGGCTGAGACCTTCTTACCAGCACTATAACCGGCCTCCCTGACCCCCCGGGCAGCTGTAGCTTTGATTAGCATTTCCCCCCGGCAGAGGACACCTGCAGCCAGAATGGGTGTCACCAAAGGATGGCCCACTTAGGAATGATGTCACTGCCAACGGTAAGCAATGTGATCTGAGATTTGGTGACACATTAGTTCACCTGGCTGCTCCGCCTTCAGACACACCGGCTCCGTCTATGTCTAACAGGTCTCGAAGGCAATGCGCTAATCTCCACTGAGTTCTGTCTGTCTGCCTGTGTTTCTCTTGTCCTGCAACATGGCAGAACTGACCCCCAACAGCTCCTTCTCCACCTGCCCGCCTGGGGCCTGGCTCGGGGCCTGGCTCCACCACCCACCCTGGAGATAACTAGTTCCTGTTATCCGTGGGTGGCACCGATGCCAGCACTCCCGGGCCCAGCCTTCCCTGTGCAGCTGGAGTGGGGCAGGATGAGGATGGGCAATCACAAGAAGGTCGATTATTCTTCACACAGCAAACGCATGTGGCAATCTGCTTCTCGACTCTTGCTTCCTGATGTCCGACTCGGTGCCCTTTCTACCAAAAGCCAGCTAACGTCCTCTTGGGTTGGATGGACGGGCTTTCTTCTAGGCAGGGAGATGGTGACTGGGGCCAAGTGGCCAGGGCTTCCAGTGTCCCCAGGAGGTGGGGAGATGGGCACAAAGCGGGGAGATCAGGGGAGGCGCCTTGCTGGGCATGGTGGTGCACACCTGTCTATAGACCCAGCTTCTCAGGAGGAGGAGGAGGCAGGATGGCTTGAGCCCAGGATGTGACGTCCAGGCTGGGTGTTGAAGAGGCAGAGGGAGGAGGGGTGGCAGGCAGAAGCCCACAGGGCAAGTGGCTGGGACTGTGAGCTGGGCCAGTAGGTTGAGCTCCTGGGGGTTGAGAGGCGCCACGGAGGCTGAGCAAAGACGATTCGTGAGCAGTCCTCAGCTACCTCCGCAGTTTGGTCTTGGTCCTGAGAAACGCAGGCAGGAACTACACTCCCGCAGGACATGCTTTGTGTTTTTTGTTTTGTTTTTTTGTTTTAGTACGGGGGATTGAACCCAGGGGTATTCTACCTCTGAGCTACACCCCCAGCTCTGCTTTTTATTTTCACTTTGAAACAGGGTCTCACTGAGTTGTAAAGGGCCTAAGTAGCTGAGGCTGTCCTTGAACTGCAATCCTCCTAGCTCAGGCTCCCAAGTGCTGGGATCACAAGCGTGCACCACCACGCCGCCGACTCAAGCTCTGGTTTTGACTCAAGCTCTGGTTTTAACTGGAGGGCTGGCGATGGAACCCAGAGTCTTACACACAGCAGGCAAGCGCTCTACCACGGGGCTGCACCCCAGCCCACACCTGCCTCGGCTGCTGAGCAAGGCAGGGCGTAGGAGAGGTGGCCAGATTAGGGAGCTGAGCCACCAGAGGGGGGCAAGTGGGCTGGGCCAGTAAATGCTGAATTCCAGCACACTCTTTGGAGAACAGGGAATGGGAGGGCCTGGGGAAAACTGGGAACAACTGGGAGAGGCTGTTGGGACGAGTCCAATGAGCATCCATGCTGGAATAGCTTCCCACAGAAAGGTAAGTTGGTGCTTTGGGCATCCATCGGCAGGTGGGCAGGGGGGAAAACACACCCCTTATCTGTGCCTTTCCAAAATATCCAGATGCCGGCCACAGCTGGTGGCTGCCTCCTGCTCACATCCTTCGGCTTGGGGGTCCACACGGCAGGTACGCCTGTGCTTAAAGCCCTCCCCCAGCAGCTCAGCCGAGCTAAGTTTAAAGCCTCCCAGACCTATTTTTAAAGAACGAGCTATTTTTAGCCACTCTCCCGAGAACCCGCAGCCTCTCTTGGTAGCATATTTCAGAGTTTTAAAAGTTCCTCCTTACACATAACCCAAATCTTTCCAGTTTCAATTTAAGCTAATTTCTCGCTCTGCCCTGGGAGGACAAGGGGGGCCAGCTGCACGGTTGGCTTCTTCTGCAGAAGAGCCTTTCCGGAGCTCGGTAATTACCGCGGCACCCCTCGCACCCTTCTGTCTCCCCCGAGATCCTTCCAATTCCTCTGCCCTTTCTCCAAAGGTCTCATTGAGGGACACTTGAGTCATTAGCACCACTCTTGTTTGGATTCCGTTTTTAAAGTGAAGTGGCCCAAATCGGAGGTGGCATTTAACCCGGACCTTCCAGTCTCAAGTAACTGGTTTCCTGAACCCCCCCCCCACCTGCGGCCCCCGCCCAACCCCAAGGCAAAGGGAGGGCTCAGAGGACAGGCGGGACCCACGGTGGGGCTGGGGGCTGGGGTAACCTAGGCCAAGGGATGGCGGGTGGTGTTTTTATATTAATTGGCAGGTCTCTACACCCCACGTTCTCTGCTACCCAGTTTCCCCTCTTGCTCGGGTAATTCGATATAAAACATTCATGGCCTCCGGGCACAGCTGCAGAGACGGGAAAACAAGAGGTAAATTCTGGCTTTGGGGATTTCAAAAGCCTACATCCAGGTGCTGGAGGAAAAAGGGCTGGAAGAATACGTGATCAAGCAGCACCGACTTCTCCGCCTCTCCACCTTGACAGCAGGCGAAGTTGCCTGCCTTGGGGAGTGGGCGGCAGGGGAGGCGGAGGAGAGGAGAAGCTGGGTCCTGAGATGAATGCAGACCTGACCGGCTGCCCCAGCTCCCAGCCTGCACTCCAGGCCCCTTCAGCTCACACCCCTCAAGATCCGGCCGCCTTCTCGCCTCCCCCACAGTTCTACCCCAGAAATTCACATACATAGATATGGTCTTGACATTCTGCCCGAGCCTTGGACTTCCGGCCTCTAGGAGGACCGGCCTCTGACTGGCCGGGCCCTGGCTGCCACAGGCCACCTCAGCATCTTCTAGAGCTGCTGCTCACAGGAAGTCAGAGAGGAGGGGACGTGCGGAGCGTGCGCCCCAGTGGTGTGCCTCTCCCTGGGGCCTAGGCCAAGCAGCTGGGAGCACTGCCCTGGCCAGGACGCTTCTGGGAGTGAAAGGGAAGGTGCCCAGCATGGCGGAGAACAGGGTGCTCAGCAACGGGGGTGGGATGAGCGGGTGGGGGGCCTGGACCGCCTGAGGGAGCCTCCTCCTGCAGATGACCCCCTGACGGGGGAGGGCGGCCCCTTCCTTCTGCCAGGCCCCTCCACACCACGCCCACTGCCCAGAGGGGCAGGCAACACGCCCGCAGGGATGGTGGATCCAGGAACAGAGTCTACATCTCTTTTTGTCCAGAACCAACTCATTCATTCATTCATTCATTCATTCATTTTACACTTAACCCGTGAATGTCTGCTACCAGGCAAACACAGCGGTCAGTGCTAGAGAGAGGCAAAAGGGACCAGGCACAGGTTCTGCCCACTGGGGGCTTCCAGTCTAGTGACAGATGCCGGCAGGGGAGACGGTCAAGTGTCCTGAGAGTCAGGAGTCGGGGTGCGGGGTCAGGGAAGGCTTCCCCGAAGCAGGAGGTTTCGGGAGAGCCGGAAGGATGAGTTGCTGACCAGGTCAGAGCAGCCCAAGGCGTGGGGTGCTCCCCTCGGGTCAAGCTCATTTCAAACTAAATTTCTAAACCTCAGCACTAGTGGCATTTGTGACCCTTGGTGGTGGGGGACAGCCCTCAGTATGGCAGGATGTTTAACAGGGTCTCTCTTGTCTCTATGCCAGGAATGTCAACACACACACACACACACACACACACACACACACACACACACGCACACTCATGTACTCACACACTCATATGCACTCATACACACATGCACACACACACTCGTGCACTCACACACTCATATGCACTCATACACACACACGCACACACATGCGCACACACAGGCTCAGCAACTAGAAATGCCCGCACACACCGTCACGTGTCCTGGGGCTGGGGGCCGGGGTCAGAACCGCCCCTGGGGCCCGTGGCCCCGAGCGCTGCACACACGGTTTGACTTTGGTAACATTTTTCACAGCTGCTTTCTCTTTATTGCAAGTGACACCGGCTTTTCATTTCTGGTAGTGATTCCGAAGTTTCCCTTCTGAATAAATTTCAGTTTCAAGACAACTGAGTGACGTAGAGTAAAACGCTAAGTCAATAACGGCGCCCACCCATGGGCCACAGACCGTGGAGACAGTCATGGAGGGAGGGGCCCACGCTGAGGGTGAGGCGCTGGGCCTGGGGCGGGAGGAGGGAGTGGGCTCTAAAGTGTCACACACACATGTGACATGCCTGGGAACCTGGGGGGCTCAGTGTGCACCCCTTTCCTCCTGGAGGAGACTCAAAGCCAGCTTTCCTCCAACACACACAGACCCTCTCGGGTGGGCACCAGAGGAAGGGGCTGGCTTAGCTTGGGGAGGGAGGTTAACGGGAAACACAAAGGGTCTTTAAGCACTAGAAGCACACTCCAAAGGGCGTGGGGGGGCAGGGGGGCAGTGTCCAGGGCCAGCCCGTCTCACCCGAGGAGCTCAGCGCCCTCCTGGCCTGCACATGAGCTCCTGGGATATCAGGGAGATTCCTCCTCCCTGGGACTTTGTCTCTCTGTTCTCTCATATTCTCTCTCTCTCTCTCTCTTTCTCCTCCCTCCCTCTCTTTCTCTCTCCCTCTCTCTCTCTCCCCCCTCTCCTCCTCCTGTTTCCCTCTGTCTTATCTTTCTGTCTCTCTGTCTGATTTGCTATTTCTGTCTCTCTTATTCTCAGAAACTCCCCGTCCCCCTCTCCGTCTCCCAGGATGTCTAGTTACATCTGCCCAAGCTACAAGCAGGAATATGCACCGCATTTGCACCTCAGGGGTCTGGTCCACTACCCTCTCCGCTGACCTGCACTGGGCTGGGCTGATGTTTCAGGCCCCACCTCCTTGCTGCCTGCTGGCCGGCCTGCCACATCAGGTGGAGCTATCCTCCCTTCCATCCCTCCAGGTCACAGGCTGATAGGCCACCCCTGCTCTTCCGGCCAGTTGGGTTTGAGGCCCTCTGAGTGTCCACACTTCCCTGCAACCTGATTATTCTTACGGGAACCTGCCCGAACGGCTGCCTTGCTACAAAACCTCTGGAGATCCAAAAATCCCAGCCTCCCCCTTCCTTGGGCACCTTCCAGTTTGTGAAGCACCCCGCCATCCCAGCCCTGTGTGATCCCTGCCTCATCCCAGGAAGGCTAGGATTAGTGATACCTCAGAGAGCAAGCTCAGAGAAGCAAAGAGACCCACCCAAGGTAGCACAGTGCAAAAGGAGAGCGCTTGTGTCTAGGTCTGCCCAACGGCAGGGCCAGCCGTGTTACCACCACCACCACCCCATTCATTCATTCATTCATTCATTCATAACTATGTGTTAAGGGCTTACTACAGGCTTACTTCGTGGTCCAGGTAAAAAAAGAATCTGTATGACAGACAAGGTCCCTGCCCTCATGGAGCTGATATTCTTAAATAAGAAGATAGAAGATAAACCTGAGTACAAGTTTTAAAATTCTGAGACTGCTATGAAAGAAAAGAAAGGGATGTGGAGGGAGCCGGGGCGGGCCTCCTGGGGAGACAACATCTGTAAACACGGAGGAAGAGAGTCTGGAGAGAGAGAGGCAGGAAGGACCGGGGTGGTCACAGCTGCACCCGCACACCTGGGGCAGGAAGAGGTGAGGCAGGCAGGAGGAGGGAGTGTCCCTGCAAGAGCCACTGAAAGGGCCCCGCTCAAGCCCCTGAGCGCTCCACTCTTTCTCTTTTATTTTTGTGGCACCGTGGATTAGATCCAGGGGCCTTCTACCTCTGGCTACACTCTCAGTCCTCTTTTCTTTCTTTCAGTTTTTTTTTTGTTGTTGTTGTTGTTTCTCGAAACAAGATGTCACTCTAGATTGCTGAGAGTCTGGCTAAATTGGCTGAGGCTGTCCTTGAACCTGTGATCCTCCTGTCTCACCCTCCCATGGACTTGGATTACAGGCACCCGCCACCACACCCAGCCCCCTGAGCTCTTTCTTTCGGTCACATGCCTTGGGCTACAGTGGATCCTCCTGCCTCACTTCTGAGGGCGTCCTGTCCAGAGGGAAGAAAACAAGGAGACAGCTTCTCCATCCAGCCAAGGCACGCTCTGTCCTCTGGCAGATTCCACCAGCCAACCCCGTCCCAGAGATAAGTGGTGGTCAAGCTCAGCTCACGCACGCACGCACGCACTCCAGAGAGTCCTCGGGGAGTTTCCGGCTCCCGGGGAAGCTCGCAGGAAATACTGTTTGCCAGGGTACTTTTCCCTGGGTGGAGAATTTCCATCAAGGAGAAGTGTTCTCTAAGGGCTCTTGGGCTCCCCAGCCATCTGTGGCTGTGGAATAAGTGCGTAGAGGGAGGGGGCTGGGGAGATGGCAGCAGCTGTGTCGTGGGAAACACCAGTCCAGGCAGGCACCCGAGAAGTCAGGGCGCGGGGGACCCCCGAGGGGGCTGGCAGGGTGTTGACTCTCTTCAGTGGAATTTGGCAATGGTGATCCAAAGTGAATATGTATTTTCCTCTTGACCGTGCAATTCCACCTCTAGGATTCTGTGTGTGTGTGTGTGTGTGTGTGTGTGTGTGTGTGTGTGTGTGTGTTACTGGGGATGGAGCCTGGAGGCATTCTACCCCTGAGCTACATCCCCAGCTTTATTTTTTTATTTTGAAACAGAGTCTAAGTTGCTGTGACTGGCCTAAAACCTGAAACATTCCTGTCTTAGCCTCCCAAATACTGGGTCTACAAGTATGTGCCACCATATCCAGCAACCTCTTGGAATTTACCCTCAGATATATTTGCATGTGTGGGCAAATATTCGTGGTATTTATTATAGCAAAGGATGGAAGATACCCAAAAAATGTACTAGTAGGAGACCAATAGATTAAACTCTGACTATATGTTATAGTTAAATATAAAATGTCCCTTAAAGAGTTCATTTATTAATATTCAGAGTTGATATAATTGAGTCTTGAGGGTTGTAATCCCAGCAGTGGAGAAATCAATGGTAATGGATTGACCTGGGTGGTCCCCCAGTAGATGTGGCTGGAGGTACCACCTTGGAGATTATATAGAGAGGACTCCGTCCCCACCCCAACTCTCTTTCTGGCTTCTGGCCTCCATGATGTAAGCACGGCCCCTGTGCGCTCCCTCTCTACTTCCTGTTTCTGTGTGTTGAGATCTGTGGTCCCCGGCCTCACATGGACTGACCCAAAACCATAAGAAAATAAATCTTCTTTCCTCTAAGTTACATGGTCAGTTTTTTAGATTATAGCTACAAGAATGCTGACGGATACACCACAGACATGTATGTCTCCATTCCTGACCTCACCTCATGCATTCATCTCTGGCCACTCTGGCCTCCTCGTGGTCTCTTAATCACCCTGGGTACATTCCTGCCTCGGAACCTCTGCACACGCTGCTCCTACTCCTCAAGCCCTTCTCCCTGACACCCTGTCTCAGGGCTCAGACTCCAGGCTTCTCCACTGCTGGATGCAACTGTGGCAATTTGGAGACCGTGTTCCCTAGAATTCTAAAACATCAGTGCAGACTCTGGTATCACAGAGACTCTCCAGCCCAGAGCAGCCGGAGGCCTGGAGGTCTCAGAGGTGACCCACCAAAATAGATGTGGCATATATTCTGTTCAGCTTTGAGTCACAGGGTGCCTCTGCCAAGCCCGCCAGGCTGCCATTTATCATGGCATGGCAGACATATTCTAATGCCATTCCAGGCCCTTTAAATTGGCATAATCAATAGGCTATGGCAGCACTGACAGGCGGAACGTGATTCTGTTACCTAAGGTCATAACACCTGTCCCGCAAGGAGGCTCTCTGTCTCGGGACAGTAGTAAGAGGCTATGGGGGGCGTGTCAAGGAGCTGAGGGCCTTCAGGAGCAGAGGTGGGCTCTGGCCAATGACCAGCAAGACTGAAGCTCCAAAAAGAAGCACAAGGGACTGAGATCTGCCAATGATCCTGTGGGCTGGAGCCACACTCATCCCCAGACCAGCTGCAGGGAGGACCTGGCTCTGGCCAACACCTTGACTCGGATCTTGAGAACCATCCCCGGAGCCAGGCCCAGACTCCTGACCCGGGGTCCCTGAGCTCCTGACCGAGTTGCATTGCGTTGTAGTATTTCATTGTATATTTTATTGTATAGTAGTGGGGATTAAATGCAGGGGCATTCTACCTCTGAGCTACATACACTTCCAGTATTATGAGTCTCTTTTTAATTTTTATTGGTGTATTATATTCATACATCATATTGGTGTAAAGAACTTGTGTGTAGAGACATGCACACATCACTGATTTAACCCCTACCCAATTCCCACCCCATTCCCTCCCCGTCCGTCCTTCCCTTGCTTGGCTTAGTGGTTGACTTCGATATGTTTAAGTACATTGTGTGTTTTAGAGATTTTCCTCTTCCCTCCTCCTTTCTCCTCCTTTAGGTTGTCTTGTTTGCTCCTCTATAGGATTTCCTTTTTCATCTAGAGTTCCTCCTATGACCCATTTCTCCCTAACTCACATATTAGGGAAAGCATCTGATTTCTTATTTTTTTTTTGTGACTGGTTAACCATATGCAGAAAATTGAAAATTATGAGTCTCTTTTAATTTTTAATTTTGAAACAGAATCTTGATAAGTTACTGAGGGTCATCCTAAGTTCCTGAGGCTGGCCTTAAACCTGTGATCCTCCTCCCTCAGCCTCCCAAGTACTGGGATTACCACACCCCACTCTGTGTGTTGTTTTAAGTTGCTAAGCTTGTGGCAATGTTATAATGAAATAATAGGTAACAGACGCATGCACAGCACTTGGAAAATAGAGCCCTGAGCCTGGCCAGGCCTGGCTAGTGGGTATGAGGCTGAGGCTGGTTTGTTCATGGCCCACACAGGCCACACAAATACTCTTAAAATGTGTACTGTACCTGAGCTAGTCCCTTTAACTCCAAACCCCAACCTGGTCACTAGCACCTACACGTCACCATGCACACACACACACACACACACACACACACACACACACACGAATATAGTTTCTAAAATAAAACAAGCTGGTTTCCAATCCTGACTCTAGAACATGGTCTGTATGTGTGTGCTTGATAGAAATCTGTATTCTCCAGGGGTTTATTTGAGGAGGAGGGAGGGTGTGTGTGTGTGTGTGTGTGTGTGTGTGTGTGTGTGTGTGTGTGTATGCGTGTTTAATAATTCAAATCCACTAATTGTATTGTTTGAGTCTTCTGTACTGTAGCTAACCTTTGTATCTGATTCTCTATCAGTTTCTCAGCTGTGTTTGTGTTTAAAATCTCTAACTGCCATTGTTGATTTATTTACTTATCTACTTCTAAATCACTTATTGCTTGATTTTCGTTCTTGTCTTTCTGGACATCAAGCCCAGGGCCTCATGCGAAGCATGTACTTAATGTTTTGTTAGGTAAATACATGCTTATGATGCATCAAATTTTTCTTGTTTTTATTCTTTTTATATCTGTAATTTCCTTATTTATCTCTTATGTTTTTGTGCTCTTAAATTCTATTTATTCAAACAAAAATTGTTTAATCCAGTTTACTGGATTTTGTTTGTATTTTTTCAAGTATGCATTTTCCATTCTTTTATACTTCTCTCTCTCCCTCTATTTAGTGTGGGTGTATGTGTGTGTGTGTGTCTGTGAGAGAGAGAGAGAGAGAGAGAGAGAGAGAGAGAGAGAGAGAGAGAGAGAGAAAATGAACTAGGGATTGAACATGGGGGTATTCTACCTCTGAGCCATACACCAGACATTTTTTATAATTTTTGTTTTGAAGCAGGTTTTTGCCATGTTACCAAGAGTCTTACTAAGTTGCTGAGGCTATCTTCAAGCTTATATTCCTCCTGTCTCAACCTCCCAAGTATTGGTATTACAGGAATGCACAACCACAACCAGCTCTTTCCTACTTTTCTATGCCGTGTGTGTGTGTGTGTGTGTGTGTGTGTGTGTGTGTGTGTGTGTGTTACTGGAGAATCAAACCCAGGAACATTTTACCTCCAAGCTATGCCCTGAACCCTATTTATTTATTTTGGGACAAGTTCTCACTAAGTTGTGGAGGCCCTTACTAAGTTGCTGAGGCTGGCTGCAAACCTGTGCTCCTCCTGTCTTAGCCTCCCAAGTACTAGAATTACAGGTGTACATCACCACACCTAGCTTCTGTATCTTTTGAAGAGTGCTTCTTTTTTGTTTGATCTGGTTGTTTTATTTCTACAACCCCAAAGCTTTTCCTTTTAATTGGTGATTTTAACCCAGTTACATTTATTATAATCTGGATTTATTTCTGTCAACTCCAGCCCTTACTGAGTGTGCCACCAATATCCCAGAGGCACAGTCTGGCAAGGTAGCAGAGAGGCCCAGGCCCAGAAGTCTCAATCAACTCATGGCTTTGAAATGACAGCCAAAATATCCAAACTCCTCATATTGGGGCAAGAGAAATAGAGCCAATAGCCAGGGGATCCCTGTGGCCCTGGGCAGGCCCCTCCTACTTACTCTGCACCGAGAACTCAAGGATTCTCACAGTCACAGGTGTTGGCAACAGAGCTCAGAATGTATTTTTAAATGGGAGATGTGTTGACTCATGGAGCCCAAAGGCCCATGGATCACATGGCATCAAGAACAGCATGATCCAGGTGCTAAGATGGTGAAATGCTCCTCCTCCTCTACTTCTTTCTGTGCTGACCTCATTCACAGGTAGGTCCTCTCCCCACGGCAGGGCCTTAGCTCCAAGCTTAGATCCTCTCATCAATGGGGCACAGTTGTGCCCACCTGTAATCCCAGGACTTGGGAGGGTGAAACAGGAGGATCACAGGTAGAGGCCAGTCTCAGCAACTTAGTGAAACCCTGTTTCAAAATAAAAAGGGCTGGGGTTGTAGCTCAGAGGTAAAATGCCCCTGGTTTAATCTCCAGTGCCACAAAATTTTTTTTTAATTAGCATCTCTGGCATCCTGGCAGTTGATACAAACACTGTAGGACTGGACCTCACTACCCCAGATGTTGATGCATCCCCATTCCTGATCCAGTTATTGTGACCAGTGCTGCAAATGGCCAAGTCATGGGGCCACTTCTGGAGTGGGGACGGAGTGCAATCAACAAGGCCTGGAATGAAGAGAAGGTTTCTAAAGGACAATCCTGATCCCAGCTAAGGAAGGGGGAAACCAAACACACAGAAACCATTATTAACACGGCATGGAGACAGTCGGGGACCAGGGCAACCAGCCCTTGGCGGCCTCCCTCCTAGGACAGCCACATCCCACATTTCCTCAGCAAAGCCTCAAAAGCCAAGGTCAGCAACTGGACTTAATTTTCTCCTCTCGGCTCACCTGCAGCCACCACCGGGAAAAGCATTGAGAGATGAAATTACAGTGTGACCTTTAGAAAGATATAGCTTTGCCTCAGATCCAATAAGCCTTAGCCCCTTGGACCATGAGATGACCAGAAACTAGGAAGGAGACCAAAAAGGATTTGGCACAGAAAAATGAAGGCCACAGAGCACTGTGAAGACTCTCAGGGAAGCTCAGCCTTGGCCTACAAAACTGGGCCCAGCCCTGCTCCCTCGGCCCAAGGTCCTCCCTGCTAGGCTGTGAGCACGGAGGACTACAGGCAGGCTGGTAATTTCTTTTCTTGATTTCCAGGGTCTGCCACTAGGTCCTCCTGGGTTGCAGAAACACAGGTGAAGAGAACATGGTCCCTGATATGAGCTCAGGGGTGGACTGGCTGTGAGCTTTCGGGGCCCCTTGGACTTGGGGCCCCTTGGACTCGGGCCCAGTTATGAAATCTGCTGCTGAGATCAAAATGGTGCCAGTCCTGCCCACTCCTCCATGAGCCTGGACACCCTGAACCCCAAGTCCAGCAGCCTCCTGGGGCCCTCCGTGTCCTCTCCCTGTCAACCCACTGTGCTCCGAGCCCCCAGGCTTCCGATCCCTCATCATCCACTCCTGCCCTTCACCTGGGAGTGCGCCTTTCTGGACTGGATTCACCAAGAGTGAAGGTCACCTGCAGCCTCCTCTGACTTTATACCTTCCCGGTCACCTCGGGCAGTGACTGACCCAGCATCACCTAGGATCCAGTCCCTGGTTGGTCTGCCACTGACCCGGAGCCTTCCAGGCCTTCCCAGCCTCTGGGGATTCAGACGACTGCCACGTGGGAGGGAGGGAGGGAGGGAGGGAGGGAGGGAGGGAGGGAGGGAGGCGGCTGCCCTGGAAAGACATCAACGGTAGGGCTCAGACATCTCTCACGTGGTCCTGTCTCTCGTTCTGCCGCCCTGCGTCCCTCTCTGTTTTCCTCCTCTGATTTTCTCTGTATGTCTCTCTGTGTTTCTGGCTCTCTCTGTTTAGGTATCTCTGTGTCCTCTCACACAGAGCCACCTGCTTCCCCCCATCCCCCTCCCCGACTGCATGAACCACATGGGCCGTCACCATCGACATCAACAAGGCCTGGAGTGAAGGCCTCATCACCATCACGGCGCCACCACCTAGCCAGTGACAGCCCCCACGCTGCCCTGGTATTACCGGTTCTGTTCTAGTCATTGTCCTGAGAGCCAAACACGTACCACGCACTGTGCTTCTCCACGCGCTCACTTCTTAAGTCTCACAACCCCTCCACGGGGTGGCCATGACTCTCATCCAGTTTTGGAGATGGGGAATTTGATCAAAGGCACAGGGCTGGTGGTGAGGTCAGGATCCACACCCGGGCGGGCGGCTTCCGTCCCTACCCAACGCAGCGTCTCGCTGTTCCAGACCCCGCTGGAGCACTGTGAGAGAATGAGCCGGGGGCAGGAATGCAGCTGTGCCAACCTCCCCTGCCAGGAAGGAAGGACGCAGGGATGACCAGGACAGACCAAGTCCTGGCCCTCAGGCTCGGCCTGGAGTGAGGAGAGGCAGGAGTAAAGGCACTCAGGTTAACGCACACGCTCGTGTCAGAGCGTGGTGGCGACAGTGTTTGAGGGGGCACTGCCTGGCTCTGGGCCTGGCTACCCACTCACAGCTGTGTGATTTCTGGTGCATTTGTTAGCCTCTCTGGGCCTGCTATTTCTCATCTCCAAAAGGGATGAGATGCCAGCTAAGGTGCCGGGCACATTTGTGACAGGCGGAGGAGGCAGAGGCTGGGACTGGCTCCCCCCTGGATCAGTCATGGGCAGCACAGACTAGAGGGCGCCTTCCCAGGGGCACCTGGCTCCCTCTGACTGGTGGAGACTGGAGTCAAGAGTCTGCTGACTAAACCCTTACTGCTGTTGTGAGGGACTCTAGAATCTCTGTGTTTTCCTCGACCGTGGGGGCCTGGCCTCAGTTTACCTGCTTTGTTCCCTACCCCCCTCTGGGGCTAGATCCTATGCCTGTACTGCCCTCTGCTGGGCAGAGTCCTGGCCACTGGGAAAAGGACCTCAGGCTGCCCCATCCACCCACCACCTTGGTTTCCCCTGAGGCCACTCCTCTCTGGACATTCGCCCTCGGAGCTCAGCCTTCCCTTAGACCAGTGCCTGGGCCCCCAGGCCTGTCCCGGCCTCCCCGCATCTCCCCAGGGCAGGCCCCTGAGCTCCCAGCATCTTCTGCTATACCCACTCCTCTAAGTCCATTAAAACTGCTAGAAACCAGCAATCACGTCAATGTGAGTTTTACTTCCAATTATTATCAAACTTATTAAAATTCTTGCCTCTTCCTATCCCCTCAAAACCCAATTTCAGCCTGGCCATGTGCCCAGGGCCAGACTCACTTGTTTGAAAGGCCAGTGGCCTGCATGGTCCCCCAGCCCTGGCTTCCAGGAGCCCAAAAAGCAAGTGGTAGAATTTAAATCACAAATAACCAGCCTCCAGGGGGCCAAGAGGGGGTGCAGCAGGCCCCTGGAAGACTCCCTGGCTGTCCCCAGCTGGCGGGGCCTGGTTTCCTTCTAGAATGTTCAGAGCCCTCCCTCTGTGGGCCGGGGACTTATTGTAACACTGGCTCATTCCTTCGATTGACATTTGGAAAGCATCTTCTAAATGCCAAGCTCCGGAGCAGCCCCTGGGGAGACGGCAGGGCCGTCCCCCTGAGGCTAATGAGAAGAGTGGCTTACACAGCAAGGTGAAATTGACGATCACCAACGCCAAAAGAGAAGTCTGTGCCGCCACGATCGAAAACTGGCAGCCCGCGGGCTTGCATCCAGCCAGCAGATGCTGGCAAGGGCCAACATTTAAAAAACCTGCAAGATTTCCATTAAAAGATGGGAGCTTTGGCTTCCTTTGTAAAAAAAAAAAAAAAATCAGAAACTCCTTATTTCCCCTTCGGCCATCGCCATGGCTTGAATGTTTGTCCCCAAATCCACCTGTTGAGCACGAATTCCCGATGCGATGGTGTGGGGACGGGGGCCTTTGGTAGGCGACTAGGTCATTGGGATGGAGCCCTTGTGCATGGGTTCAGTGCCCTGGAAGAGACCTCAAAGAGCTGGGCGTCTCTTCCACCACATGGGACACAGCTGGAAGGCACCGTCTATCAGGTGGCCCTTGGGAGACACCAGGTCTGCAAGGTGTCTTGGTCTTGGACTTCTCAATGGCTAGAACTGTGCCCAGTGAGCTTCTGAGGCTCCTAAGCCACCCTGTTTGGGGTATTTCTTAAAATACTTTTGTCGGTGCATAGTAATAATATGTCCCGTACCTGTGAGTGAGATTGGCAGTGATGTCTTCATGGATGGGCATGACAGTGTTTGAACTGTTCCCTTCTTCAAGCCTGCTTTCCCCCTCGCCACCTCTCCCCTACCGGGTCCCTTTTCTCTCTTCTGCTTGCCCCATCATTTAACTGAAGTCCCTTGCGTTTCCTATTTTCTCTCCACTCATGAGAAAAAAACATGTATGACCCTTGACTTCCCGAGACTGGCTGACCTCATTCAGCGTAATATCCTCTACTTCATCCGTTGCCTGCAAATGGCATGATTCTGTTCTCTACGGCTGAGTAAAATTCTATTGAGTGTATAAACCACATTTTCTCTTTATCCATTCATCTGTTGATGGCACCTAGGTCAGTTCCAAAATTTGGCTATTGTGAATTGTGCTGCTACAAACACGGATATCATGTATCACTGTAGTATTCTGACTTTAATTCTCTTGGAAAGATGCTAGGAAGTGATACAGCAGAGTCTTAAGTCAGTCCATTCCTCGTCTTTTGTGGAACCTGCATACTGATCTACACGCATGGTGGTTATACTAGTTTACAATCCCACCAGCAGTGTAGAAGAGTTCTTATGTCTCCACATCTTTTCCAGCATTTATTTGTATTCTTGATGATTGACATTCTAACTAGAGTTAGATGAAATTTCAGTGTCATTTTGAATTGCATTTCCATGATGGCTAAGGGTGTTGGACCTTTTTTTCATATGTTTATTGGCTGTTCCTATTTCTTCTTTTGTTTTTGTTTGTTTGTTTGTTTGTTTGTGTTTGGTGGTATTGGGGGTGGAACCCAGAGGCTTTCTACCTCTGGGCTATACTCCCAGACCCATTTTATATTTTATTTGGAAACAGGGTCTAAGTTGCTGAGAGCCTCACTAAGTAGCTGAGGCTGGCTTTGAACCTGTGCGATCCTCC
Organism: Muscardinus avellanarius; assembly: GCF_963383645.1. Lineage (NCBI taxonomy): Eukaryota > Metazoa > Chordata > Mammalia > Rodentia > Gliridae > Muscardinus > Muscardinus avellanarius. The sequence goes on along the minus strand of NC_137796.1, from coordinate 90,906,734 downwards.
TGTCTCGGCCTCCCAAGTGCAGGGATTACAAACGTGCGCCACCACGCCCAGCCTATTTCTTCTTTTGAGAGTGTAGCTTATGTTGTTTTTGTTGTAGCAGCATGAAGACACTCAGACTCACCTCCTGGGCTTGGCCAGAGCTGAGCTGTCCCACCTGCCCCCACCCCGCCATGCCCATCGGCTCCCGCCTCTGCCCTTGGCCGTCACTCCTGTAAAACTGCAGCGTCCTTCCAGGCTTCTAAAGGCATTTGAACTTCAGCCTCTGAGAGGGGCCTCAGGAAGAAAGGGGGCTGTTTCACCTGAGCTTCATGAAGCTTTCCAAGAATGAGTGAACTTGGAGCTGGGCATGCAAAGATCAGCACGCTCACCCAGAGGGGCTGGTGATGGAGAGGAGGAGGGGTCACCAGTCTGAGGGGCCCCCGACTCAGGCAGTCCCAGTTCTCCATCCATCTCCTGGGACTTGCCCCAGAGAGGTGAGAACAGGCTAAGGGTGAGAGCACACCACGAGTGCCTCAGGACCATGAAAAGGAAGGTCCTCAGGTTGCTAGGAGTTGGGAGGGGGCTAGAGGAGAGGCAGGAGCCTTTCCTCCTGGGATTCGCCTTGATGGCGGGGAGGCTCAGGAAACGGTCTTTCTGTTGCAGTTTCCCCTGTGACACCCTCACTCCTTCCCCCTTCCTTTGTCTCTCTCTGTCCCTCTCTGTCTCAGTCTCTCTCTGAAGGTGTTTGTGTCTCCCAGCAGGTGAGATCATCGTCTTCCTCTGGCCCCATCTCTATCCTCCTCCCCAGCTCCCTCCTCCCAGCCCTGCGGAGATCTGGTAAAAAGTCCTTCCCACTGGTGAGATCTGGTGAGGAAGTCCGTCCCTCCCCGGCCGCACTGCTGTCCTCCCACCACGCTCCCCGTGGCCCTCACGCCCACAGGGTCACATCCTACATACCCAAGTCCTGCCACTCCTGCTTCTCATGAACCCATCCGCATCCCGTCCCCTCGCCACCATCTCCCGTGGCCGGACACTGCAGGACCCCACTGGGCTCCCCAGAGTTGTGCTGAACCTTCCTCCACCCTGAGAACAGTCCTTCTAAAACTCGCCACCGTGACCTTGTTGCTCCTCACTTAAAGTCCTCCGAGGATCCCCGCTGCACCCCGCCCCAGGCGAGCCCACAGTCCCTACCTGGCATCAATCTGACTCACCGTCCACTTCCCAGCGCCGTCCCACAGACCCATCCAGCCGCTCCTTCCCAGAACACCATTGCTGGCAAGTCCCACAGGGCTGTGGTGGCCTGGGAAGGGGCTGCTATTGGTAGCCAGAGCGGGGAGGCCGCTAAACATCCCATAATGTGCAGGACAACGGGACACATGTCAACAGTGCTGAAGACGCGCAATCCTGGTCGGGGACAGAGAAGCAGAAGAGTCAACAAGTTCACATATGATCGTGTGCTGCAGGGGGACCTGTTGGCCAGGGACGGCGTGTCCACAGTGGTCCCAGAAGATTATAAGAGAGCTCACACTCTCCTGCTTGTGGCGATGGTGGTGTCAACACACCTACGACACTGCTGGTCATATAAAAACAGAGCAAGTACACTTACGTCCAGGACATCTTCCTCGATAATGGTGATAAATAGCCACGTTGCTGCCTTATGCATTTGCCACATGACACATTTTATATTAGCATGCACGCCTACATCCAAAACATGTCCTCTGTGGACGGTACGCCACGTGACCCCGGCAGCAGCCTCATCTGTCTCTAGGTCACCTCGCCTCCATGACAGCAAGAGCCCCGTGGGCTCCGGGTGTGGGTAAGTCTCTGTGATGTTCGCTTAGTGGCCAAGTCACGGGGCTGTCAGACACATCGCCTCTCTTAAGTGACGTGTGGCTGTGCACGGTCTTTTATCCACTCAACAAATATTTAAGGAGTGCCTAACCATGTTTTAGGTGCTGCTCAGAAATTGGTTAAGTGCGATTAAGAGGCAAGAAAGAACTAAGGAGGTGACATTAGATCTGAGGCCTGACTACTGGGAACCCGGGCCGCGGTGTGGGGGGAAGGGCGAGACGGCTCAACGCGGGGGGGCAAGGAGCCGACCTTACAGAGGAAGGCAGAGGCCTCTGGGTAGCTGTGGCAAGGAGTTTGGATTTTCATCTACAAACAGAACATTCGATAAATGCCAGCTAGAAATGATAAAACCAGACTTCCTAACAGACCCTTAAAATGGTCCGATTAGGCTAAGTAAAGATAGCCTTCTGTGTCTCTCTAGGTCTCTGCAGGGGCTGGAACTTGGTCATCTCTTACAGGATGGTCAGGGAGCTGCCTGTACATTGATAAATGTCAACTTCAGTTCAATCGGGAGAGTGCAAATTGGTCACTACACCGATGGCTGTGGGTAGTATTTTGAGATGTTAATTTATGTTTTTTCCCCTGTAGTCCTCTGGGCCCCTGAATTTTTTCTTTTTTCAATAGGTAAGAGTCTCTGGACATCCGTCCATGTCCCAGAGGTTTTGCCAGAAAGGGAGCAAAACCTATTGGCAAAATGTCCCCTGTCCTGGTTTCCATCTTCAAAGCTTTAAATTATTGAGGAGATCTTGCTTACTGGGGGCCTCTGAGGGAGGAGAGAAAGAATGAGATACATCTAACCTTAAGGATAAGAAGAGATTGGCTTTTCCTTGGCTGGGACAGGAGAGGTCTCTGAGGATCTGGGGTGGTGTTTCATTGGCTGGCACAATGTCTTAAAACATTTTGAATTAAAAGTTAAACATAGAGTTACCTTGTGCCTGGAAATTCCTCTCCTAGATTTACACCCATGAGAAACAAAGACAAATGTACACACAAAGGCTTGCCCATGAATGTCCATGGCAGCATTATTCACAACAGCCAAAAGGTAGAAAAAACCCAAGTGCCCATCATCTAATGAGAAGATAAAGAAAGGGTGATCTATCCATACAATGGAATATTATTTAGCCATCAAAAGGAAGGAAAATCTGACACATTCTAGGACATAGAGGGACCTTGAAGACACTATGCTACGTGAAAGAAGTCAGCCATAAAAGACCACATATTGTATGATTCCATTCATACAAAATGTCTACAATTGGCAAAATCCACGGAGATAGACAGTGGAGATAGAGGTCACCCAGGGCTTGGAGGGTCAGTGGAAAATACGGAGTAACTGTTAGTGGATACTAGGATTATTTTCAGGGTAACGAAAATGTTTTAAAGTTAGATTATGGTCATGCTTACTAAGAATCACTGAATCATGTATTTTAAATGGGCAAAGTTTATGATATGTAAATTTTACCTTAATAAAGTTATGTGAGAAACATTCTGAAATAAAAATCAGGAGATTTTTTTTTCCCCATAAAACCCCAGATTTTGGCTTTTCTTGAATGCCACGCATATTTCTCCATGGAGACAATGAGCTGTCGATGGGGTGTGTCCCCAAGCCTACCACACTGCCTGCCGGGTTTGCTGGTTTATATCACCCGTGCGGACTGTGTGGGCGTTGGCTTTGAGATCCCCCCAGTGTGGAGACCACAGGAGCTGATGCCACCAGCCCCATTTTCCCTCTTCACATCTGTCCCGAGCTGCAAAGAGCCCTGGGGACCAGAGGGGCCGTGTGGTCAGAGCGGTGCACACTCAGCACGACCCTCGTGGCCTCGTCCAGAAGTGAAGGACCTATGTACATGTGAATGAATCACTATGAATTTCTCTATTATGTATAATCATAACGCACCAGTAAAATGTCTTTGTGGTACTGGGAATTGAACCCAGGGGCATTCTGGCCCTGGGCTACACCCCCTATTTTACATTTTACATTTCATTTTGAAACAGGGTCTCACTAAGTTGCTGAGGGCCTGGGTAAGTTCCTAAGCTGTCCTCGAACCTACAATCGTGATCCTCTCCTGTCTCAGTCTCCTGAGTACTGGGATTACAAGCGTGCCCCACCACACCTGGGTAACACTTTTAAAAATAAAGAGAAAAGCCCTTGTTGTCTCAACATGACTTCCGGTGGCAGACGCCAGCAGGCCCTTGTCCGTGGCCCCTTGGCCCAGGCCAGTAGCCACCTGCAGCTTTGGTTGGGCATCTCCTGTGCCCGCCGCTGGCTTCTTTCCTCCAACGCCTGCTCTCTTGGGTGGGGAGGCGGGAAGTCGTGGTGAGTTTGCATCTTGGGAGTGGCCCGGGCAATGGCTATAGCTGCTGCCTGCTCCTGGGATATGAGCAGCTCCGAGCGCATCTCCACGGCCTCAACGCAGGACAGACGCCAGTGGCCCGTGGCTGCTGCCTGCTCAGCAGGGCCCTTCCTGGCTTTCCTCCCCGCTGCCCTGCTTCTCCTCCTCCTGCCCTACTTCCCCTAAACAAACAGCCTGAACTTGGATCTTCCTCTAGCAGATATTCATCTGTTTTAAGACCTGGGCCTTTTCTGGGCTCCAAAGCCTTGGATTTACCAACTTAGCACCTGCATGGACCTGTCAACAACCGGCCCCTCTGGCAGCCACTCATCCACCATTGCATGACAACCCTGGCAGGGCTGAGACCAAGCCACACCAGGGACTTGGTGCGGCCAGCGAGGCATTTCACTGCTGTGGGGATGACAGGGTGACCTAGCTGGTCCAGGCACGGTCCACCTTGGAGAAAGCTCCCAGCAAGAGCCCCTGGAAAGGGCTCTGTCTACCTTTGGAATCTATTTGAGCCTGGAGCCCTGGTCAGCATCCTCGCTATACATACAGAGCCTGCCTGGTGAGCACGATGCTGACACAGAAGGAACCAGAGTGGAGGTGATGGGAAGTCCTCGAGGACCTGCCCGCCTGGACGCAGCTGTATCTGAAGCCAACCGTTCCGGACTTCCAATGGCTGAACCAAGAGATTTCCACCACCACCTTTCCCCCGCTTCATCCAATTTGATTGGGTCTTGTCACTTGCAACCAAAGGAAGCTTTATTAATACGTAAATTCTCGTTTTTCTGACTGAGACCCTCTGCTTTGTATATGCCCAGGGAGAGGGAATGGGAGGCACTGGGGATGGAACCCAGAGGCAGTCCATGTCAGAGCTATTCTCCCAGCCCTTTCTATTTTTTATTTTGAAACGGGGTCTCGCTAAGTCTCACTGTGTTGCTAAGGCTGGTCATGAGCCTTCCATCCTCCTGTCTCAGTCTCCCAGTACTGGGATTACAGGTGTACACCACCATGCTCGATTTCCTCTGCATTTTTAGACACAAAAAATACACAAAAGTACTTAACCTCTAGGGTATAATAGCAGGAGACTCGATTTGCCAGGACAGGGGTGCTGAGCAAGGGGATCATGGAAGGGGGCTTCTTTCAGCACAGGCTAAGGTGGTGGTGATGGAGAAATAGACTTAGGGTACCAGAAAACTCATCCTAAAATAATTAGTGACTGGGTTACAGTAAGAAGCCGAAACACAGTAAACCCACAAATCACCACCGCAAGAGTGAGTTCTGAGAAGCAGCCAAGGACTTAAGAAGGTGCTGTGACTGAACGGGACTCGGATCCCATCCTCCTGGCCTCCGAGAAAGCAGACCCAATGGGTCCCAGGGCTCTCACTTGCTCACGAGGGCCGCTGGGCCTCGGGTGTGCATTCCTGGAGCCCACAGGCTTCCTGGCTCCAGGAGATGGTAGAGGCCCAGGGAGGAGCTTTCTGCCTCCCTTGCAGATAGTTCTCAAGGCTGGCTTTGTAGTGCAGCAGGATCCACAGGCTCCAGGCCTCCAGGTTCCCCAGGCCCAGCACAAAACCCATGCACACCGTCCTGCCCCGGCCATGGGGAGTCTGCGCTTCCCCCAGACCTCCCTCTTAACATGGTGCCCGAGACCCAGATTCCCAGCCATTATCTTGCCCTCAGTAGTTTTTATTCTATCGCAAAATTTCCTTTTCTAATTACATCACAAAATAGACTTGTGCTGCCTTCGCCAGGAGGCCCATGATTTCCCGGAAATGAGCAGGTTTCTCTGTGCACGGTGCAGTTTTTAATGAAAGCTCACAGTCAGCTGGGCTGAGCAGGAATTTTCCAAATGGCTTTCTTGTTTTCCTAAGTAGATCAACCTCGTTTTGCAGAGGAGCTGAGGAGAAACAGAAATCTTCTAGCCTGTTCTCTGAGTCCTTCTGGAGACCTTAGACTCTGATAGACCTTAGACTCAGGGAGTCCTGGGTTTCCTGTGCCCCTTGCAGAAATCACAAGAGGCAGGAGGGAGGGACACAGGCAGCCTGAGCTGCTCCAGGTCTGGCCTTATTAGTTTTGCTCAGTCCTGAAGCCAGAGGAATCTCTGGCCTACCTCAAAGTCTTATGGTTTTCACGGGCCATAGGCACTTTGCTTTTATGGGCCTGTTTCTTTATGAAATAAATATTAAAATGACCTTTTATCCATTTTTAACTGTATAAAGACAAATGTCATTTAATCTAGATTCATTGTGGCATCATCGTTTTTATGAGTTTTTACTTTATTTCTCTTTGTTGTGGTGGTGCTGGGGATCCAACCCAGGGCTTCCTGCATGCTAAGCACACACTTGACCACTGGGCTACAACTATAGCCCAATATTCTTTCTTTTTGACTAGCACAGAGTAATTGTACACATTTATTGGGTATAGTGTGACATTTCAATACAGGGATACAATGTGAAATGATCAGAGAGGTAACGGGCTTATCCACCTGGGGTATCTATCATTTCTCCTTGCCCTCCTCCTCCTCTTCCTTCCTCTTCTACTGTGTGTGTGCTAGGATTGAATCCAGGGGCATTCTACCTCCAAGTTTCTCTCTCTCTCTCTCTCTTGAAACAGGGTCTTGCTAACTTGCTAAAGGTCTTGCTGACTTGCTGAGGCTCGTCTTGAACCTGCAATCCTTCTATCTCAGTCTCCTAAGTACTGGTATTACAGGTATGCACCACCATGCCCGGCTGACATCTATCAATTGTTTTGGGAACATTCAGAATCCTCTCCGCCAGCCATTTGAAGAACACAATGAATTGCTGACCACCGTAGTCCCCTTACAGAACATTAGAGTGTAAATTAGGCTGTACAGAACATTAGGAGTCCTTCTACCCAAATGTAGCCCTTTCATTATTACCTTGTCATTTATTTCTTCTGATTTTAAAAGAAGTCAAAAGCAGAACAGTTTATGGGTCCCTCAAAATACTATGAGCTCTCAGCTCACTGGAAAAATGGGCCGGGGCCAGTGGGCTGACATTTGCTGTCACCCCAGTCCTGGGGGTCACCCACCTGCCACCAGGAACAGCAGACCGGGAGGCCAGCCCTGGTTCCTGGCCCCGACACCTCTTCTCTCCTCACTGAAGGATCCAAAGCTCACACCCTCAACCCAGCCTCACTGTGAAAGGGTGGTCCCTGGGGCCACGGCTACGCCTGCAAAGCAGCTCAGCATGCTCCTGAGTCATTACAAGGTGTCAGTTTTCTCCTCTGTAGATTGGACAAAATGCTAGTACACCCCCCCGGCCCCCCGCAGGCTCATCCGGAGGAGCAAAGGTACCAGCACCCAAGGTGGTTCTCCCAGAGCCAGCACGTGGCCACATCCATCAGAGAAGACAGTCTTCAGGGCCAAGAACAGTGGTGCGCACGTGCGATCCCAGTGCTTGTGAGGCCGAGACAGGAGGAGGTTCAAGGCCAATCTCAGCAACTAAGAGAGACTTCAGCAATTTAGTGAGATCCTGTTTCAAAATTAAAAATAAAAGGGGCTGGGGGGCTATAACTTGGAGGTAGAATGACCCTGGTTCAATGTCCAGTGCCAAAAAGAAAGAGAGAGAGAGAGAGAGAGAGAGAGAGAGAGAGAGAGAGAGAGAGAGCGCGCGCGCGCGAGCGCATTCAGACACTAGAAGTAGCATGGAGATATTGCAGAGGGATCTCTGTGATGGAGCTCTATAGTGGGAGAGACTGATGGGGCTTAACTGCAAATACAAAGGACTCTGACTGAATAAGAATGGTTCAACTTGTGATTTTTCAACTTAGGGTTTCTTTTCCTTCTCTTTTCTGTTTTGGCAGTACTGGGGATGGAACTCGGGGGCATTCTACCTCTGAGTGACATCCCCAGCTCTAATTCTTAGTCTTTTATTTTATTTTGTATTATTATTATTATTATTATTATTATTATTACAGGTCTGGGGATGGAACCCAGGGGCATTCCACCTTTGAGCTATACCTCCTGCCCTATTTTTTTTTTATTCTTTATTTTATTTATTTTTTTGTGGTACTGGGGGTGGGACCCAGGGGCTTTTCTAACTTCTGGCCTGTACTCCCAGACCTATTTTATACTTTATTTGGAAACAGGGTCTCACTAAGTTGTTGAGAGCCTCATTTAAGTAGCTGAAGCTGGCTTGGAACCTGTGCGATCCTCCTGTCTCAGCCTCCCAAGCGCTGGGATTACAAGCATGTGCCACCACGCCCACCCGGCGAGTCTTTTATTTTTTGAAACAGGGTCTCACTGAGTTGCAAAGGGCCTCACTAAGTAGCTGAAGCTGTAATCCTCCTGTCTCAGCCTCCCAAATGCTGGGATTACAAGCCTGCCGCACCACACTCAGGATTTTTTGATTTATGGACTGCTAGGAGCATTTTAAGTGTTCAGTAGTGACCACACTTGGACGCTGATCTCCCAGGCTGGCTGGCGCTTTCTCCACCTGGGCGGCAGCTGTGACCTGCGGCTCCCTCCCTGGGACCCGAAGCAGGCTGCAGGCTCACCAAGGACAGTCGGTGGGTTCCCTGTGTTTGTTGCATCTTTTATTTACAATAATTTCAATTTATAATCAGCTGATCGGGATATAACCCCGTCTTAAGTGGAGGAATCGATATAAGGACAAATGGAGATTTATAACGAGGACTGAGTTGGACATCCATGGACAGAATCTCACTAACGGTCGGGTGGGAGGGGTGCTGGGGAAACAGACTTGCGGGATACCTGCTGAAGGCAGCCAGGTGGCCTCACATTAAGAGGGACAAGGAATGTGATCAGATAGGGGTGGGCTGGGAGGTTGCTCAGCTGATCCTACAGGATTCTTGCTAAAACCAGCCTAGGAGAGTCTAGGACAGGGCCCAAGGTCAGGAGCTAATCAACCAGAGACTCAGAAGAGCCATTCAGACCGGGCCAAAGGGGAGTCCTTGTCGCATCTCAGTGTTGGCTATGATGATGAACTGCCACAAATTGGTTAATTTTAATAATTAATCTTAATGACCGGCTGGAGCGAGGTCTGCCCCAAGCTCTGCTTCTTCCTCTCCTCTAGACGGCACTGACCTTGGGCCGAGCTGGCCCAGCAGATGGCAGGACCCAAGCTCTCCCCAGCTGGCTCCATGGCCGGCTTCTGTCCAGCCCTGCCTCCCTGTCAGGGCCCTCCACCTGCTTCCTCCCAGCCCTCTGGCCCCTTACCCGGTCCCTAAGCGCGCTCCCGTGTCTCCTGGGCTGGCAGGACAGCTCATTCTTCTTGCCACAGCTTTAAAGTTGTCTCCCCTCCCGAGTTACCATCCTCCAGGCGCGACTACTAAACCCTTTCTCTCCACCACTTGAGACCTCACTGTCATCAGCTCATCTCATGCAGCTGTCCCATTCTTCTCAGTTACTGTTTCCCACAGGACTTAAAAAAAAAAAAAAAAGTCACCCCCCCTCACCTCCCTCCCTCCCGCCTGATCACACCTGTGGCTGATCCTGTGGAAAGAGCCCAGGCTTTGAAGCCAGCTGGAGGCAGGAGCTTAATCCCAGCACCACAATTGACCAGCTGTGTGACCTTGGGCAAGTCAATTAACCTCTCCTGAGCCCGGGATTGTTTATCTGCCTGGAATTATAAAGACAATCTTATTTACTCTAACTGCAGGACTCCCCTCTGGGGGGAGGGACACCTGGGATTAATGGTTGGAGCGGGAGAGTACTTGAATACTTTGATAAACACTTCTGGGGTGGAGGGGAGAGTCCCCCCCTCCTACTCCTGGAGGAGGGGCGTGGAGCTCTGGAGCCAGGACAGCTCCCTAGAACCGCAAAGGGATTTGATGGTTGGTAGTGGAGAAAAAGAAAAGAAGAAATGAAGGAGCGGTGAGAGGGAGCCAGATGCTCCAGGGCGGATCACACCGGCCTGCTGGCTGGGATGGATGGCTCTCCTCAACCTGGTGAGACCACTGCTCCACCCATCCCGCGGCAAAGGCCAGCCCTGGCAGGTCAGCAGACCGGCGGGGTCTCTGGCCACCTGGACCTATGGGCCCCTTCTCAGAACAATGTTTTCAGCTGCGTAAAATAAAATCCAGACAATTATGGAGGAAGCCAATTTCACAGCGGGATGCAATGAGCAGAATTCCGAGCGTGGCGCGGGGACGGGCACGCCGCCCCGCTCACACTAAACGGTGCGTCGGTGGGGCTCTCAGGAGCCCTGTGCTTTTGCGGAAGCACATTTCAAAATATCTGCAGCAGCTGGCGTGAGAGAGGAGAAGGAGGAATTGCTGCTGGTGACCACATCCCAGCCCTGCCCTGTGACTGCAGTTTGTAGATGGGAAATGCAACTGACATTTACGAGTGAGGAGAGAAATAAGGATGCCAGTTTCCCCCTCACCCAGGTTCACAGACTCTGAATTTTGCAGACTCTAGGCTTGACCTGGGCTCTGGATTTTCCCTAGTTGCCCCTCCCACCCTGGCACCCTGCCCCACCCAGCTCCCCATCCCCATCGCCTCTCCGCTGCTGCGGCCTCATGGTTCCCCACCTGGTCGCCAGGACCACCCCCCCCCCGCACCTCTTTTCTTTCTCCATTCCACCCCCAAAGAGTCCCCCATGCTGAACTCAGAGAGATCATCCCAAGATGCAAACCTGGCCACGTCACCCCTTGCTCCGAATCCTTCAGTGGCTCCCTGTTGCCTGGAGAGTGAAATCTGGAGACGTCTGCACCTGCAGAGTATCAGAGCCCTCACCCAGCCTCACCTGTCCACACTCCTCCCCGCCCTGCCCGCCATTCTGCATGACATACAGGAAGTTTCCAGAATATGCCCCCTCCCTAGGCTTTGCCCACGTGTACCCTTTATTGCACACACTCCCAAGCTGCCCGCCGAGCACATTCTGCATGACTCTCCCCGTGCCCACCGCACCCACTCCCTGTCCGTGGACAAATGTGGGTGCCCCGGAGCATGGAGTCAACATGCCCCCCCCAATAATTATTTGAACAGTCTGTCTCTGCAAGTTTGCAAACTTCAGGAGTGCAGGGACAAAATCCTCTTCCCCAAACCCGCACAGTGGTTGGCGCCCTGTAGGTCTTCAATGAATGCTGACTGAATAAATGAATAAGAGATTTAAAAAAGAAACAGCAGCAGGGTGTGGCAGTGCACGCGTGTAATCCTAGTACTTGGGAGGCTGAGACAGAAGAATCGCAGGTTCAAGGCCAGCCTCAGCCATTTAGCAAGACTCTCAGCGTCCTAGCCAGACCCTGTTTCCAAATAAAACCAAAAAGGGCTGGGGAATGTCTCTCGGAGGTTAAATGCCCCTGGGCTCAATTCCCAGCACCATACATACACCTATACACAATAAGAATAAAAATAAAAGTAAGAATAATAAACAGGTTCTCAGTTCTGAACAGCTGGGGATGGGGATGGGGCAAAGTCAACACTGTTGTGACAATCATTATATTTTTTCTTCTTTAAGTTAGATTTCCCACACGCTGGGAATGATGGGTCACGTGTATTTTGATGTATGGAGTGTGCTGTAACTCCGTGAGCTCAGCCCCACGTTCTCCCAGGGATCCCTCTGTTATATATACACGCTTCAATTAGGGGGCGATTATCTCCCCACCGAAAGCCTCATCGTTTCCATTTCATGAAATAGAGATTCTCCCAGTGCGTGAAGAACAGGATTATTAGATTTATAGAAATTCAATTCGCATGTGGCTTTTTAGGAACAGATGTCTTACAAAGCCAAGCCGCTCCTCTATCTGCCGGGCCCCCTGAAGTTGAGAGTCTAGAGGCATCTTTGATTCCCTTGCGGTACATCCCTTGCTTAACCCCTGGTGACCTGAGCAGTGGACACCACCCTCGCCCCCGCCCCCGCCCCCGCCATAGGATGCCAAGGCCTTCCTCTGCCTTCCGCCGTGGGGTGCTAAGGCCTCTGTCTCTGCCCCTCTGAGCTGTGTGATGCTGTTGACTGTCCACCTTTCCCGAGGCCCTCACAAGCCTGGGCTCTGAGGTACTTGCCCGCAGGCTCTGCCCACCCCGGGCAAGCTGGAGCCCACCTCAGCTTCCGTGTGTCTGAACATTTAAGGTCCTACTCAGACCTCCGTGTGGAGGTCAACGGCAGATGAGCTGGAGCAGAGGAGAGGGGTGCCCACCACCCCAAAAGGGCTTCTCTCTCTTCTTTTTCTTGGTCTTCTACCATTCTCTTTCTCGCTCTCTCTCTCTAGTACTAGGGATTAAACCCAGAGGCATTCTACCTCTGAGCTACACCCAGCCCTTTCATTTTTTTGTTTGTTTGTTTTAGGTTTTGAAACAGAATCTCCCTAGTTTGCTTAGAGTCCAGCTACTTTATCGAGGCTGGCCTTGAACCTGTGCTCCTCCTGTCTCAACCTCCCAAGTACTGCAAGTACTGGCTCCTTCCTTCCTCCCTCGTTTCCTTCTTTCCTCCCTCTCTCCGGTGGGTTCTAATGAAACCCAGAACCTTGAGCACATGCTCTGCCAAGGAGCTCTACCCCCAGCCCAAAGGGCTCCTCCTTTGTGGCCCCTGAGAACCGGCACCAGCCCTCCCCCATTCCATACAGCCGCCTCTGTCTTCCTCCTGCCCCGAGTCCAATCTGTCACCGAGCTGCGTGGCACCTGCTAATGACATCCCGGGCTACCCTGCCTCTCTCTCCCACACGCGTTCAGCTCACAACAGCTGGGATGACGAATGGAGATCTGTGTCAGAACCCCAGGACACAGCGCCCGGCAGGTGATCGGCAACCGATAAATACAGGTCCAGATGAGCGGCAACTTCTACAAATGGTGGACGGGAGGCTCAGAGAGGAGCGGTGGCCCGAGCGGGCACGCCCGGCTTACCTGACAGGACCGTGAAGACCGCGGCAAAGGCGTTCAGCTTGAGCCCGTCGATGACGCTGCTGGAGTGGAAGAGCTCGAGACACATGAGGCTGAAGCCGACCACCAGCAGGAGGATGTAGAGCACCTCGGAGACCACCGACAGCCAGAGCACCCCTGGGGAGCAGAGGCAGAGAGGCCGGGTCAGGGCTCAGGGTCCCAGCTGATGGAGCGCCATGCACCATGCAGGCTGTGCCGGGACGGCCTGGAACCCCAGCAGAGATGGCCGGAGCGCGGCTGGCTCTGGCTGATGGGTACCGGTCCAGGGCAGGATGGACCAATAAATGGGGCCATTCAGGACAGAGGAAAGGACTTTTGTTTGTGTGTGTGTGCAGTCCCATGGCCCCGAGGTCACCAGCTTAGGGTAAAGCTGATACTGTGGTTGCTGAGCAGTATGGCGTGGGAAGGCGACCACCTTGGGCCACATAATCACCAGCTCAGAAGGCTGCCCTGTTCTGGGGCATATATACACACACACACAATGTATTTTTGTGGTATTTTTGTGGTACTAGGGATCCAACCCAGGAGTGTTCTGCCTCTGAGCTTCATCCCAGCCCTATTTTATTTTTTTATTTTGAAATAGGGTCTCACTAAGTTGCAGAGGGTCTTGCTAAGCTGCTGGGGCTGGCCTTGAGGATATGATCCTCCTACCTCAGCCTCCCAAGTCCTGGGATTATAGGTGTGCGCTGCTAAGACAAATGTTTACAAGAGACAAATTCCCCTCTTGTGAGGCCCGGGGTGCTCTGTCACCTGCAGCTCTACGTGTCCCAAGTTACATCCAACGCCAGGCTTGCCCTCAAGGCACACCTGTGCTCTATCTGCCCTGAATCTTACTCTGTTGTGTTCTTTTTTCTTTTTACAGTACTAGGGATTGAACCCAGGAACATTCTGCCTCCAAGCTATACCCTAGCCCTGTTTTTATTCTTTATTTTGAAACAGGGTCTCTCACTAAGTTGCAGAGGGCCTTACTACGTAGTTGAGGCTGGCTGTGAACCTGCGATCCTCCTGTCTCAGCCTCCCAAGTACTACTGGGATTACAAGCGCGAGCTACCACTCCCAGTTTACCCTAATTTTTTTTTCTTGGTACTGGGGATGGAACCCAGGGGCAGTCTACCTCCAAGCTACATTCCCTGCCCTATTTTTTTTTATTCTTTATTTTGAAACAGGGTTTTACTAAGTTGCAAAGGGTCTCACTAAGTAACTGAGGTTGTCCCTGAACTGCGATCCTCCTGTCTCAGCCTCCCAAATGCTGGGATTACAAGTGTGCGCCAACATATCAGGTTTACCCTGCTTTTTTCTAAAAACTATTACTATTACTCCTGTGGCTCCAACCTTGTGATTCTCCAAAGAGCTGCTATGTTCTGGTGTGTCCTGCTCTCATAGACACAGGCGATTGGTCCAATCTGATCATCTCACCTTAACTGATTGGTCCAGTCTGGTCATCTGACCTTAAACTGATTGGTCCAGTCTGATCATCTGATCTAAAGCTGACCAATCATAGCCCTTCTCTAGAAATCAGAGCCTGGAACCACTGAAGTGGACCAGGAGAGAGAAGTTCAGAGGAGACTTGAAGCGTTCTATCAGTGTGAGGACCTGGCTCCAGCCGTTTCTGAAGGACAACCATACCCGCCCTTCTAGTGGTTTGCTTATTCCAACTTTGTCTTCCCCGAGCTAGCACAGCTTCCTTTCCCCCATACTGGCCCTAACTGGGTCACTGTCGTTTGCCCCCTGATTTGAGGACATCTGCTGGTTCCCCCACCCACACTATTATATTCCCTTCCCTCCTTTCTTCCAGTCTAATACGGTTCAGTTGTGCTAACCCACACCGTGGCTCCATGTTTGAGACCCACGGCTCCAGTATCTTGTCCACCAGAGCTCCATGCCCCGCCAACTCGACTCTGGCTCAGGAATGAATGTCTCTGGGCCTCAGTTTCTTCCTCTATAAAGTGGGGATCGTAATATCTCATAGCAGTGTAGAGCTGAGAGGACGCAGTTAGACAGCAACGTGTGCTTAGGAATCGCATCTATGTATTATGTTATTATAATATTACATATTGATAATAATATTACAACATTACATGTCGATAATAATATGTAATTATAATATTTTTACATATTATTAATCATTCGGGCATATTATTATTATTATTTTATTTTGCAGTACTGGGGATGAAACCCAAGGACATTCTACCTTTGAGCTACACCCCAGACTGATTCTTTTTATTCTTTATTTTGAAACAAGGTCTCACTGAGTCTCAGAGGGCCTAAATAGCTGAGGCTGGCCGCAAACTATGATCCTCCCATCTCAGCCTCCCAAATGCTGGGATGACAAGCACGTACCACCATGCCCGGCTTCTCAGGTGTATTATTACAGCTGTTATACGGAGGAAGTGGTGGGGACCTATCCAGTGGTGACTGGAATTGGAGCCCTGGGGCTCCTGACTGAGGTCGAGGCCGGAGACAGAGTCGAGAGGAAGAAATAAAACTGTGGACGCACATAAGATTTCTGAGAAGAAGGGTGGGGAATAGAAGATGGAACCAGAAATCCACCAGTGTGACTAGCCTTCCAAGCCACACTTACCACGTGGTTCAAACAAGGCCCACACTTTAGAGAAGGGACCATGAGGCCAGGCCTGGCCCAAGTCAGCTTAAGGAGAATTGGCCAGGGGCTGTTTGCAGGAGCTAGCTGTCATGTTTGAAGCTGGAAAGACTTACTGCTGGGACTGACTGGATCACCCAGTGGTAAGAACCTTCCCGAGATGGGAGCTGATGCTGAGGAAGTCAGGCCAAGAGAGGAAGGAAGATGGTGTGCCAATGAAGTCCTTGGAGCGCTAGATCCAGCCATGCCTGAAGCTGGATGCCCTCTGTTCTTGCAATCCCATCAGCCAATCAATTCCTTGTCTTTGCCTAAACCTGTGTGAGGCAGAATTTTTATCACTCACAACCAAGAGCCCTCCTCTTCACTTTTCTGTCCTCTGAAGCTGTGGGTATGTCCTTTCCTACCTCTGCCTTTATACAGTTATCCCTGCCACTTGGAATGTCCCAGGGACACCCAATAAATACTCCTGGCCAAACCAAGCAAATAAACAGCAAATTCCGAGTTCCCATCTGCTCCCTAAAGACCCCGATTCTGAAACACCCACTCTCATTCCTAGCACAACAGGCCTTTCAGAATGCGGGAAAACCAGCCCGCCCGCCTTCTTCCTTCCTTCCTTCCTTCCTTCCTTCCTTCCTTCTCCTCCTCTTCCTTCTCCTCTTCTTCCTCCCCCTCCCCTCCCCTCCTCCTCCTCCTCCTCCTCCTCCTCCTCCTCCTCCTCTTCTTCTTCTTCTTCTTCTTCTTCTTCTTCTTCTTCTTCTTCTTCTTCCTCTCTCTCTCTCTCTCTCTCTCTCTCTCTCTCTCTCTCTCTCTCTCTCTCTCTCTCTCTCTCTCCAAAAACACAGTATCTCCTGGGTGATCCCTTGGCTTTCCATAAGAGAATAATGCACTCTTGGCAGCCCAGATGCTGTTAAAACACTCTTTGGCACCACAAGCTCACAGCCCCCAGGCCTTCTGCTGGCCCGAGGCCCAGGGGGCAGTGGGAGGAAGGCAGGGAATGGAGGGCGAGCTGCCAAGCCAGGGGGAGTCCTCCGCAGGGGTCTCAGCCCCCGCAGCTCACCCAGCTGCTGACTCAGCTTCTTCTCCCACCCCGCAAGGGTGCCTCAGTCCTGCCCAAGGCCCCGGGCCTCCTCCCCCGCCTGCCCTCAGCTCTGCTCCTCCAGACAGGGCTGTGGCCTGGCGTGGGACGCTCCAGAGTTAGTTAGCGATGGAGATGAGGCTCTGGTAACCCACCTGCCTGGCGGGGATTATGTTTCTTACTCCCTCTATGTTGCTAGATTCATTTCTTCATCTTCCCACTGGACCGAGGTGCACAGAGAAAGTTTTAGCCCACCCAAGCCATGGGAACTAATGACAGGAATAACCACTGTCTGTCACTGTGTCAACAGTAGTCAAAGTCACCACAAGAGACTAACGGTCAGGAGGACTTGCTTGCGTCAGGTCCTGATGGACACCGGTGGGCGCTCAGCCTCCTGGGTCTTTAGTGTTCCTGTCTTTGGAGGATGGTTTGAAGATGTCTGGAACTCACTGTGCCCAACTTTGCTCAGAAAGGGACAGGGAGCTGGGTTTGGTGGCACACACCTGCAATACCTGCACTTGGAGGCTGAGAAAGGAGGATCTTGGTAGGTTTGAGGCTGTCCTCAGCAACTTAGTCTCTGTTTCAAAATAAAAAGGGCTGGGGGTATATCTCAGAGGCAAAACACCCCTGTGTTCAATAGAAAGAAAGAAGAGGAAGGGAGGGAGGGAGGAGGGAAGAAAAAATTGGAAGGAAGAGGAAGGAAGGGAGGAAGGAAGGAAGGAAGGAAGGAAGGAAGGAAGGAAGGAAGGAAGGGAGACAAAAGGGCCTGGAGCTCACTTTCCCCCTGTGTGGTCATCAGCCAGTGGATGGCCCTGGGGCCCTGCTGGGGCCCTGGCTGGGCTGCGATGTGACCTGCACTGTAATAGGGCCCCTAAAGGAGGCGCAGCCATTGTCCAAGTGCCAGGACCAGCTGCCTTGCAGGCTGATCACCCCATGGAGGGGATGAAATTGTCCTCTTGGGCAATAATATGTCCCAGAGCCATCGAGAGCCCAGAGGCAGACCCAAGACAACAAGGGAGCAGACCCCATGTCAACCAAGACTGTTCGGCCGCGCGCTGGCCCTGCCCTGATTCTTCCCCTATGTGATCCTGGCACTATTGTCAGTACCCCGAAGACACGAGTCCTCTGTCCCTTCCCAGGTGGCCACGCTGAAGAAGCTCCTTCCTGGCTCGCCCCCACTCGCCCCTCTCTGCTGTTTAGAATCACCAAGTGTGGCTGAATCTCGTGTATGGGACCCAGAGCCAGACCGCGGGCCGAGGGTTCCACTAACAGCTTGGCAGAGCCCCTGCTCACCTGCCGGCACCCCTGGCTTCCCACCTCCCTCCCTGTCCTGCGTGTGTCCCCAGCATCCCGCGGGCCATTCCCTTTATACAAGACTGTGCGTGAATCCTCCTCACGGGGCTGCTTCTGGGGAGTCTGACCTGAGACCCCAGAATTCACGGAGGTCATCTTCCCACGTCCTCCTGAATCGAGCTGAGGCGGCGATGGGTCACCCACAGCAACACTGAGTCTCAAAGGGGTTGCACTGCCAGGCGGCGGTCTGGTCTGGGCTCACACCCGGGCCTCTCAGACTCCAGCAACCATCCCAGGCAGGGAGGGTGAGAGCTGGCAGGTGGGCATGGCCATGACCTCCGCGTCCACCTGTCAGGGTGCAGGATCCCTCTCACTCTGGGGATGCTCCAGCACCCAAGCAACCCCCAAGCCAGGATTCAAGGAGCAGAGTGCAGTGGCCCTTGGTTCTCAGCCATGCTGAGCCCAGCTGGCCGCCAGGCATGATGGGGAAGGAAGCCCGGGGTGTTCTTCTCTGTCCATGGACTCCCGGAAACCCGGCAGAGGAAGCTGCACTTGGCCCTGGCTGAGAGGCACCTTCAGATGCACCCAGGGGTGTCAGCAAGGGAGCAGAGAATGAGCAGGAAGGCAGGCGGTAGGAGGCAGGGAGCCCTGCTGGAGTCTCCAGCTGCTCTTCTCGCTAAAGGTGACAGTGGCCTGGGCTGTGGCCAGGATGAGGCGAAGGAAGAGAAATATGGTGGCAACAGATACTGAGGAGGCAGAGTGGGCAGAGTGGTACCAGGACCCCGGCACAGACACCTGAGCGGGCAGCGGCCTTCTGCCTCTGGGGCGGGACAGCGCTGGGGAACAGGGCTGCTTCTGGACACAGAGGACCTACATTCCCCGTGGGACACGCAGCAGGGACACCCAGGAGGCAGCGGGGGATCGGACAGGACACAAGAGCGTTGCCAAGGCGTAGACCCTCACGAGATATTCACCATGATTGTCAAATAGATGGTGCCGATGCCGGGCATGGTGGCGCACGTTTGTAATCCCCGCGCTTGGGAGGCAGAGACAGGAGGATCGCGCAGGTTCGAAGCCAGCCACGCGTGCTGGCTTAGGAGACCCTGTTTCCAAATAAAAATGTAAAAGTAGTTCTGGGAGTGTAGCCCGGAGGTAGAAGGGCTTCCAGGAACCCCAGTACCACCAAAAAAAAAAAAAAAATAGATGGTGCCGGGGGCAGGGGAGCCCATGAGGCATCTCTGAGAAGAGCTGGGAGCAGGCGAGGATGGCAGGGAGGGGGCTCCCAAGAGGACACCTGCCTGGGCACGCCCCGGCCTCCCCTGCCTGCTCCACTCCACCAGGAACCACTATCACCCCGGGACGATGACCAGCCGCCGAGGTGGGTCGCACTGAGGTGTGGGCTACATGCTCTGCTTCCCCACAAACGGTTTAGCGTAGTTTAACGCTGAGTCACAACATGAAATTGTCTGAACCGGGGAGCGGGCGGAGGGATACACAATTTGATTTACTTTCCCGTTATTTTTTAAATTCTTATTACCTCCATCCAAAGAGTCTCTCTGTGGTACTAATGTGTCCTTAGTCGGTTTCTTTAAAAATAGAGGACAGGCTGCAGGCTCAGAATCGCCTACGGTCCCCAGGCAGACTGAAGGGACATTTGGACAGCGGCCTCCCGGCTGGCAGTTCTCCATGGCCACACACTCCCTCCACGCTGCCCCTGGCTGCTCCTCTGCCTGCCCCGCTCTGCACCCAGGGCTCACCCGCCGGGCACTGGGTTCAGCCTGCAGGCAGGAGCGAGGGTCCCGCTGCCCTTCCGGACCCCTCCCTATCTGCAACTCCTTGGTGGACTTGTCCTCCTGCTTGGGGCTGTCCCCACGGGGGTCACCCCAGCGCTGGCCCCACAAGCTCCCAACCTTCCCCTCCTGCCAAGGCAGTAACAGCTCCCGGCCGCTGCTCGCCAGGGGCTCAGGCTCGCTCACTCTTCCCCTGTTCTTTCTGTTGCTCCAGGAAAACACCTCCATTAGATCCACTGGGCGAGTCTGTTTCCTGCAAGGTCCTCATTGGCTACTGCCTGCCTGCCTGCCTTCCTTCCTCCCTCCCTCCCTCTTTCCCTTCCTCCCCCTTCCCTCCCTCCTTCCTTCTTCCCTCCCTCCCTCCCTCCTTCCTTCCTTCCTTTCATTGCCGTTGTTGTTTTTGGTATTGGAGATTGAACCATTCCATCTCCGAGCTACATCCCCAAAGCCCTATTTTATTTTTTGTTTTGAAACAGAGTCTCACTAGACTGCTGAGGGTGTCCTAAATTGCTGAGCCTGCCCTTGAACACGAGCTCCTTCTGTCTCAGCTTCTCAAGTACTGGGATTGCAGGTGCACGCCATCACACCCGGCTTGACCCATCTGTTTTTATGACAATAAATCCAAGTCTCCTGTTTCAGGACACTTTCAGCCAGTGGTCTCAGTGGTGTTCCCGTCCAGCAACATCAGGATCATCAGGGATCTTGGGGTGCTAATTCTCAGACCCCACCCAGGACCCCACTGAATCAGAGACTCTGGCAGTGGTGCCCATCCCGTGTCTTGGCCCCCCATGGGTGACGCTGGTGCACACTCAGATTTCAGACCCATCAAAGTTCCCTTTTAAATGTACATGTGAATCCAGGCATGGTAGCACACACCTTTAATCCCAGTACTTGAGAGTCTGAGACAGGAGGATTGCAAGTTTACGGCCAGCCTCAGCAACTTGGCAAAAATCTGTTTCAAAATACAAAGCAAAAAGGACTGGAGGTGCAGCTCAGTGGTAGGATGCCCCTGGGTTCAATCTCTAGTACCCGCCCCCAAAAGGTTAGCGCCAGGCACGGTGGTGCATGCCTGTAATCCCAATACTTGGGAGGCTGAGACAGGGGATCACAAGTTTAAGGGCAGAATGAGCAACTTAGTGAGACCCCATTTCAAAATAAAATAGGGTTGGAGGCGGAGCTCAGAGGTAGACTGTCTCTGGACTCAAAAACAAGCAGATATATGAAAAAAGCACATCAACTTAGTCAACACCTGTGCCAAGGCTTCGACGGCAGCACTGGCATCTGGCAAATGGGGATAATTAAACACTTGCAGAACAGTGCACTGCGCCTGGTACTGCGGGACACGCGCACACGCGGACGGGATGGGGCGACGGAGGGCCGCAGCCTACGGCGCAGCCTGGGCGATGCTGGAGAGACTTCATAATCACGAGGATATTGTCCCGAGTCTCTGCAGCTTGCCACTAATGGCTCGATTTGTAGAGAATGGGTGACCTTCAGGGGTAGAAGAAATGAAATGACTTCTCATCGGGTGCAGGGCCCATGGAGTGATGGCTAATCCTGTTAGAGGCACTTTTTGCCTTTTTAAAAAGCAGCTCCGTGAGGGCCCACTCTGACCCTCCATCGCTGGAGCTGGTGGGTTTGCAAGCACGACTTCCCTTTCAGCCCAGCCGCCCTCACTGAAGAGTGGCCAGGGCCAGCGCCTGGGACGAGTGAGAAGCAGGGGTGCGGACCACGCCTCGGTCGTGTGACTTTGAGCCGGGCTTTATCCCTCTGTCCCTCGGTGTCCTCTTTTCAAACACAGGCATTGCAGTCATGTCGCGAGCCCTAAATGAGGCAGTGCCTATAAATCACCCAAGCCTGACACTCGGAGAACGTGCGGGAAAGTTAAGTATGACGCTTACGTGTGACTAAGTGTAATTATTAGCAGTGACGGCCCAGTGTTGCTTAAAGACGGGAGACGTCCTGAGAAGACGGTCATTTGGCCATCTTGTCCTTGTGCGAGCAACATGCCACGGCTTCCCGCACCTAGGGTAGGCGGGCAGTCATGTGACGTGGCCTCTTAAAGCCATCAAGAGGTGGCAGAAGTGCGAGACATCATGCCTGTCACAAGGCATGTTGTTGAGACGGGAGGATCACAGGTTCACGGACAGCCTCAGCAACTTGGCGAGACCCTGTTTTAAAACTAAAAAAAAAAAAGAAAGAAAGAAAAGAAAAGAAAAAGAAAACATAGGGCTTGGGGTGTAGTTTGGAAGTAGAATGTCTCTGGGTTCAATCCCCAGTACCTCCCCACCACCACACACAACAAAAAACAAAGCATATTGATTTTTAAAGGAAAAAAAGTGGACCCTAAAATAGCAATAAAAGTATAGTAGAAGCCGGGTGTGGTGGCTCACGCTTGTAATCCCAGCATTCGGGAGGCTGAGACAGGAGGATCATGGTTTGTGGACAGCCTCAGCTACTTAGTGAGGCCCTTTGCAACTCAGTGAGACCCTATTTTAAGAAAATAAAAGAATAAAAAATAAGGTTACGGGTGTAGCTCTAGGGGAGAATGCCCCTGGGTTCCATTCCCAGTACCTCAAAAAAAAAAAAAAAGTATAGTAGGGCTGGGGGTGTGTTCAAAGGATAGTAGAGTAAATATATACACAATAGTAACAGTTTTTCCTTATCAAGTATGATATATTATATATTTTTTTGTACTGGGAATTGAATCCAGGGACATTCTACCTCCAAGCTATCCCTCCAGCCCTTTCTTATATTTTATTTTGAAATAGGATCTCGCTAAGCTGCTGAGGCTGAACTTGGACCGTGGTCCTCCTATATCAGACTCTCAAGTACTGAGATTACAGGCATGTGCCACTGCATCTGGCGTGTGTGTGTGTGTGTGTGTGTGTGTGTGTGTGTGTGTAGTAATGGGGATTAAACTAGGGGTGTTGTACTTCCAGGCTACCCCTCCAGCCCTTTTTATCTTTTATATGGAAACAGGGTCTCTTTAAGTTGTTGAGGGTCTTGCTAAGTTTCTGAGGCTGGCCCAAACCTGTGACCCATCCCAAATCCTGAGATGACAAGTGTGCACCACCTCACCCAGCTCATACATCTACTTTGACACAGCTGTCGGAGCACCGCCGTAGCAGGTGAGTGATGAGCTGAGATGTTGGCATGGCTACGTCATCACTGAGCTACAGGAATTTTCCAGCTCCATCAGTCTTCTGGAACCACCATGGGATGCAGAGTCCCTCACTGAAGGAATCATCCTGATTCAGGCTGGAGGGGGCCGGGCGGGCGCCACACAGATCCTTTATGTGTGGCCTGCTTAGAGGAGAACGGCCCCAGCCTGGCCTCAGAGTCCTCGGCCTGTGGGGACGTAGGTCCAGAATCACTACAGACTCAGATAATAATTATTAGAGGTGGAGCTGGCAGAGACCGACCAGCCCATCCAGGTTGACACCTAGTTCTGCCAGCAACTCGCGGAGACACAGGTCAAGTGACATGTCCCCACCAAACCTCAGCTCAGGGTCCACGGGCCCACCTCAAGGACGGGGTGAGTTTGCTGGGCACTTGGGCACTGGGGACCACGCCTGGCCCACCAAGAGTGCTGAGTCTGAGCGTCAGCTGCTACCCTCAAGATCACCAGCATCCCCACCGTGACGTCGCCGAGAGGACCAGGGGCCTGGCACATTTGCCTGTCAGCCACTAGACAAAGCCTTTCTGGGGATCAGAGGGGAATTGTTGAAAAAAAATTATATGAAATTCCAAGGTGCAGTGGCATTTCAAGAGAAAACATTTTTTCCTCCCAAGGGAAAAAAAAATCCATCCATTTAATACATCAGATCAATAAGTCATGGCGCAGTGGCCGCGGGCTGTGAGAGCCAGTAACACGCCCTGGTACCGAGCATGTTAAATCATGTAAATGATGCCAGCCGGGTGGGCCTCGGGGGCTGGAAATGGCTCGGGTGATGGTTACTGCTGTAGGAAATGTCAAGGGAGCTCAGAGGCAGGGATGCTCCAGGCTGGGAGGAAAAGACCAAAGGCCTGGGAGAACACTGAGCCCAGACCTCCTGCAGACCAGCCATCTTGGCTCCAGGGTCGGGCTGAGTCTTTCCCAGGTCATGAGAAGGGGACATGGCTGAGGAAGGAGGCAGCTTCTACCTCCTCGGTTCTATTATCACTAGGACAGGTTGGTTTTGTCCAAGGGACTGAGGTCAGAGAGGAGGAGAAGGGCAGAGGGCCAGCAGGTGGTGGCTACACCCCTGACAGGATCCCCCTGTGCGGATCCTGAGGCTGCACAGCGCTGGGAGGCCTCGTTGCCACTGCGGGCCTCAGTTTCCCTCTTGGCAAAGCAAGCGGATTCTCAAATGAGCTGCCAACAGGCTGAAGCCAGCCCACAGAAATGTCTTGTTTGGCCCACACAGTATTTTTAAAAATATCTGAATTTCATTATCAACCTTTAAAAATAGGAAACATCACATAAGAACCCACATTTCTGGATTTCATTTGCGAAATGGGTGGATGCGTTCCTGGACCTGCATCCCGGCAGGATGGCAGCTGTAGGCTGAGCTGGGGCCACCGCTCCCCACCAGGGTGCGCACACACCCAGTCAGCACAGACCCCAGCTGTCCCCCTTTGAGCCCCGCGGCTCCAGGCCCCCAGGCTAGTGCTCCCAAGCATCGCCACTTACCATTCCCCTAGGTGGCAGTGGCTGAAGTAATTTCTGTCCTCAGCACTGTACAGCAGTACATCGCTTTAAGACCCTGGATGGTGCCCCTGATATCTACGTGGAGAGGGAAAGTACAAGCAAACTCTCTGTCATCCAGCTTCCTCTGGGCCTGGGGATCCTAGCAAACACCAGGTCATCTCATGCTTGAGGTAGATTAGAAGAAAAAGCTTTCAACACAGGGGCCCAGAGTGGCTCATTAGAGCCCAAAGCATGAAACTGAAAACAAATCCTGAGGGTTACCTTGTTCCCTCCACCCCAATACATACATACACACACACACACACACACACACACACACACACACACCCCATCATTCCATGTCCTTTCCACAAAGGTCCAGAGAAGGTAAGTGCTCAAAGTCACAATGCTCCAATAAATAGGAAAACAGCTGGGCGTGGTAACCCACACTCCTAATCCTAGTACTCGGGAGGCGGAGACAGGAGGATCCCAGGTTTGAGGACAGCCTCAGCAACTTAATGGAGACCCTGTTTCAAAATAAAACCCAGAAAGGGCTAGGGGTATAGCTGACTCTAGGTCACAGCAGAGACTTTCAGGGGCTGCTCTGGTGGGAGGTGTCAAGAATGCCTGCTGTCGGAACACCTGGGCACAGAAAGCCATTGGAAGCGTGGGGCTTGGGTGTGACTGCTTCCTGCATATCGCTCCTTTCTAGAGTTATCCTTTGGTGGAGCCTCTGGACTCAAAGTGAGGTCCAGAGGGCAGCACACCAGCATCGCTGGGAGCTGGGCAAAAGGCAGAGTCCCAGGTCCCCGCTCAGACCTACTGGCTCAGGATCCCCCGCCAACCAGATCCTCGGCCAAGTCAGACACACCTTCAAGCGTGGGAACACCAGTCTGGGGCACGAAGCTCAAGTGTCTTAGTGTGGCATTCAGGGCCCCTGACAAGTGGATCCCCAGCCTCCGTACCGGCCAGGAGGACAGACAGCTACTGGCTCCTTTAGTCTTCTAAAGATGTCTGCGTTCTCATCCACAGATTTGTGAATATGTGACCTTCATGGCCGAAGGGACTATGCAGATGTGACTGAGATCTGGAGATGGGGACACTGTCCTGGATTATCTGGGTGGCCCAATGTAATCACAGGAGCCTTATAAAAAAAAAAAAGGCAGGGGACTTCCGGGAAGATGGCGACCGAGAAAAGCGGGGCTTAAGAGCCCCGCTAACAACCAATCTCCATTACCACATTACCAAAATCAGCGCCTTTCTTAGCCAGAAAACACCATCACCAGAGAAACAAAAAAATTACTAGGCTCCAGAGAGAAAGCGGACTGAGAACAGAGTTCAGAGCCAAAGAGGAGATACACCGGCTTCACGCCCGAGGACGCGGCAGCAGTGCCATACTGCCGGCGGCAGCGGCGAATTCACCGGACGGCTACACCAAGCCGAGGTGAGCCGCTGCGGACCAGCCAGGCGGGATTTTTCAGTGCAGGGAGCATCTAAAGCTCCCAGTGGCTGAGCTCAGCACACGCTGCAGGGACTCAGAGTGGAACTCAAAACCAAGAAGAAATAAGCCAGCCCCACAGCCGAGGGCGTAGCAGCATCGCCATATTGCCATCGGCGGCAGCAGCAGCGAATTCACCGAGTCCAGTACAGCTACATCTGCGTACTCAAGAACAGTGAGTCAAATTGCGGGCCCCAGAGGAGAAATCCCAGTACTGTACTCCCTGGGACTTGACCCAGTGGGGGAGTGGCAGTGGCAGAGATATCACACCATAGGAGAACGTGCAACCTGGCACCCCCCACAGTCTAAAGCAGCCTCTATCGACTCTCTGGGTCAGAGACTCTGTGATACAACCAAGTAAAGGAGTAGTGGGGTCTGAGATACTACTGACTCGAGATCCAGAGCACCTTAAGTGAAGCCGTAGTGACACAAGGGAAGAACCCAGAGAAGGCACAAACTTCCGAAATCATGGGAAAGAGGAATAACACTGGAGCAATGAATGCCCACAACCCCACAACATCAGAACCCGATAAAACAGAAAATCAGAGATTTCTAGAAGATCAAATCAGGAAAATAACTGTGGAAATAATAGAGGTGCTTCGAAAAGAACTCAGAGAGAACCAAAAAGAGATAAAGGATGCAATTAATGAAGTAAAGGCCTCAATTCAAAGCACAAACAACCGATTAGACCACATGGAGAACAGAATCTCACTCTTAGAAGATGATCATTCCAAAAATGAACGCATAGTTTCTAATCTAGAAAAAAATATCCAACAGCAGGAATCTGACATTGAAGAAATATGGGCCCATTTTAAGAGAGCTAACCTAAGAATAATTGGAATAGAGGAGGAAAAAGAAAGTGAAACCAAAGGGATCAACAATCTCTTCAAGGAAGTAATAGCAGAAAATTTTCCAAGCATAGAGCAAGAGGTAGATACACAGGTCCAGGAAACTTATAGAACTCCCTGTAGACAGGATCAGAGAAGAGGATTCCCACGCCACATAATTGTCAAAATGACCAATGTGGAAGCCAAGCAGAGAATCTTAAAGGCAACAAAAACAAAGGGCCAAGTGACATTCAGAGGCAAACCAATTAGAATCACTCCAGACTTCCCAAACCAAGTCATGAGAGCCAGAAGGGCTTGGAGTAACATATTCCAAACTCAAAGAAAACAACTTCCAGCCAAAAATTTTCTACCCAGCAAAACTTTCTATCAAATTAGATGAAGAAATAAGAAGCTTCCATGACAAACAGAAACTGAAGGAATTTATGTCTTCAAAACCAGCGCTAGAGCCGGGCGTGGTGGCGCACGCTTGTAATCCCCACGCTTGGGAGGCAGAGACAGGAGGATCGCGCAGGTTCAAAGCCAGCCGTGCTGGTTTAGGAGACCCTGTTTCCAAAAATAAAATAGGTCTGGGAGTGTAGCCCGGAGATAGATGGGCTTCCAGGAACCCCAGTACCACCAAAAAAAAAAAAAAAAAAAACAGCGCTAGAGAAAATACTCAAAGAGATTAACTACAAAGAAGAAATAGGTAACACACACCAGAACCAGAGAAACAAGATTTTCCATCCAACAGACAACTAAGATTGGTTATCTGTGGAGATTCATTACTTATGTTAGTCTTTTACCTATCTCTAAATGGTATTGTTTGCCTTTATTGTTGTTAATTTTTAGGATTTCTAGTTGGAATATTAATATACCTTCAGATATAGCAATTGGAAATATTTTATCCAATTCTATTAGTAACTTTTAACTCTGTTTACATTGTCTTTGGATATACAATATTTTTTTATTTTTTAGGGAGTTTGTATACTCTTCTGTTGCCTGTGCCATTGAAATCATATCCAAGAAATCACTGTCAATTTCAATGTTATGAGGTTTTATCACCCAGATTTTCTTCTAAAAGTTTATAGTCTTAAGATTTATATTTAGGTCTTTTATCTATTTTGAGTTAATACTTGTATATGGGATTAGGTAAGGGTCCAATTTTATTCTTTTCCATGTAATTATTATTTTTCAACAATATTTAGTTAAAAGATTATAATTTCCACCACCAAATGTTCGTGGAAACCTTGTCAAAAATAACTTGACAATATAGGGAAGAATTTAGCTCTAGGCTTTTATTTAACTCCAATGGTTTATATATCTGCCTTTAGAACAGTACTACACTGTTTCAATTATTGTAGCTTTATATGGTTTGAAATCAGAAAATATATATCTTCTAGCTTTGTTCTTTTACAAGATCGTTTTGGGTATCTAGAATCCATATTCCATATTAGGATAGATTTTTTTTCTGAAAAATAAATATATAAATATATGATAGTTTCACCTAAAAAAATAGAAAAAAATATTCTCTGGTAAGAAAGAAAGCAAAAATAAATATTGAAATGTTATCTTTAAGTCATCAAAAGCTTGGTATCAGACAAATGAAACTGTTATGTGAGATTATCATTTTTAGTTTTGGATAAATTGCTATAATACTAGAAGTCAACCACTAAGCCAAGCATGGGAAGGAGGGATGGGGAGAGAATGGGGTGGGGATCGGGTGGGAGCTGACTGGGCGATGTGTGCATGTATGTCTACAAAAGTTTGTATCCCACTATGATGTATGAATACAGTGCACCAATAAAAATAAATAAATAAATAAAAATAAAATAAAATAAATAAAAAATAAAATTTTAAAAAATACAGGAGGATCAGAGACAGAGATGGGGTTGAGTGACGTGGGGCCGTAAGCCAAGACACACGGATGGCCTCTAGAACTGGGAAGGTCAAGAAAACAGGTAGGTTCTCCTTTGGAGAATCCCAGAAAGAAGCTCAGCCCTGGTGACACTTTGATTTTACCCCACAAGACTCATTTCAGAATCCTGACCTCCAGAAGCATAAGATAAATCTGTGAAGCTTTAAGCCATCGTTTTATGGTCATTTGTTACATCAGCAATAGGAAACTAATACTTCCTTCTTTATTCAAGGTCACCACCAAGAAGCCTCTCCTGACCGCTCCCACAGTGGTCCCAAACAGACCTCAGGAGAAAGGAAGCCTTTCTTCCTCTTGTGCTCCTTCACCAATGGTAGGAAGAACCTGGACTTGGGCTTAAGAGGGTCTGCATTTGACCTTGACCCTTACCTGGCCTCTCTGTGCCTGTCTCCTTGGCTGTGCATGGAGTCAACAACTACCAACATCACAGGTTTTCTAAATTAAATGAGACAATAGTTGCACCTCCACCTGTCTGCACGTACACACACACACACACACACACACACACAGCCTCGTTCCTGGCTCGCCGTAGGTCCTGGCTAAATGTTGGCATATAGAGCTGAGGCGCTGGGCCCAGGGAACTGAGTCCTCTCTCCTCGTCAGTCACCGCTGGACAAGGTTCATCACTGGAACGGGCTGTGACAACGCCTTATTGCCCGCCGAGTTCCACAAGGCCCGGCGTCTGTCAATGTGGCATCATCCCTGGCAGACGTGCCCTTTAGAAAGGCACTGCTGCATCCCAGCACAGTCGCCGAGCAGTTGAGACGTGTCACGGTGACCTTGGCCTTCAGCGTCTGATGACGGTGATTTTTCTTTCTCTTCAGGATCCAGAAACTGACTTTGAAAATCAGCCACGGCCCGCACCAGGAGGAGGGAATGGACCTCAAGGTCTGAGGTTGAGTTCCGGCCCCACAGGCCCTACCCAGGTCCTGCCAGGTCACCCGGGCATCCCCGGTGGCGCTTCCCCAGCCTGTCTCCACGGCCAAAGGGATGGCGACACCGCGGTAGGACGCTGCAAACCGGCCTGAGGACGGGCGTCGCAGCTCTTTGGTTATACATCCTCTCTTCCCCTGTCTCTCTCCCCCGTCCTTCTCTCTGTCTTCCTTCCCCCCTTTCTGTCTTTCTTTCTTTCTCTTTCTTCCTTCTTGGCACAGGTGGTATTTTTAAAATTTGAATTAAGTGTCATATCAATATTTTAAAATGGGGAAAGCACAGGAAAATAGAGATGTTTTGGAAAATCTGGCAGCCAGAGACACATTCCCAAGTGGAGACAGTGGCGGGCTGGGTGGCTGCCGCCCCCTCCCCCAGGCCAGGTCATCTCTACTTTGCCGCAGTCTCCACCCTTCCTTATTGTTCCTGCCACAAAGGCTGAGAGCTATAGCCCAGAGAATGGCCCTAGAGTGCAGGCGAGGTCCTGTATATCAAGGGCTAGAAGACACAGTGGGTGTGTGGGGGAACGCAGCGGGCAGTGTGCAGCTGGGAGGACAGAGATGGCCAGGGCTGGAGAGAAGGCAGCAGGGAAAGGCCTGGCACCCAGCTGGCCTCCCCACACCGGCCGCAGCGCATCAGCAGACATGGCATGCGGCTGCTCGCTGCAGAGGGGAGAACAGAAGTTTCCCGACCTGCTGTGTGGCACTGAACAAATTGGCTCCCCTCTCTGGGCCTCCATTTCCCCATCCTCCTCAGAGGCCGTTTGCGAGGATTCAATGAGACACGTAAAGAGGCTTCCACCAGGCTTAGCTCCTGATAGGGCCCGCTGCGTGCCGTGGACCCCTCTAATAGATGGGAACATCGAGGCTTGGGGAAAGCAGAGGAGAAAGCTTGTGTGTTGCACCTGTTGGAGCCGGGCAGGGAGACACCGCCTCACCGGGTGATGTGGATTCGCAGCTGCCCAGGATCTCCAGACCAGGCAGGCTCCGGCCTCTGCCCCTTGCCTCCCTGTGACCGCCACCTGGATCCAGGGTCCCCTGCAGCTCCTCCCAGAAAATAGCTGTTACTGCCAAGCACATCCCCCAACCCTGACTCCACATCAGGCTCCTTCCTGGCAAGGAGCATTTGTGGTCAGAGGCTCCTGGCTCCAGTGGAGCCATTAGTGAGGGGGATTGGAGCACAGAGAAGGATAGCGATTTGCCCAAGACACACAGCGTTGGCAGGAACAGCGCCTCTCTGAGCCTCCTGCCGCGGCTCCCTGCAGGGGCAGCTCTTTGCCCCTCCAGCATCTATCGAAGCCAGTAGTCCCTCCTCCAAAGACTGCTTCCTAAATGCACACAGCAAACATCCCTAGAATCCCCAAAGAAGCCAATTAAACCCTAGTGGAGTCATCAAAACATGTTTTAAATGAAATGTATAATATTAATATACATGCTTCTTTGTTAATGCATGAAATAGCAAGATCTGGTGTGAGCCTGATACCCACAGAAACTTCAAAGTCAGGGGGAGAAAAGCAACATTTCAAGCCTCTGCGAACCCTCTAGGTGACAGAGTCCCAGGTGCAGTGAGGCCCGCTAAGACTTGTCACCTCTGTGCATCCCGGAGAGGAAGGCAAACCGCTGCGAGCTTTGGGGGCTCCCATCACGCTTGGAATAAGCCCCAATTTGACTTCCGAGCTTCCCCCAGACTGTCAGGCCACCGCCTACCTTTGAAATCCCCCAGTCACCACTGTCCAGCTCCCTGAGTGGTTCCTTCCATTGAAGACCCCAGGGCCTTCGCATGTGCGATTCCCTCTGCCCCCAAAGCCCTTCCCCAACACTGGCTATTGTCTGGCTATTTCCAACTCAGATGTCACGGGCTTCTCCAGCAAAGTGTTCATGAACCTAGTCACTCCCCATCCTGCACCCGACAGTATTTCCCTGCCCTCTGTGCTGTTTGAAATGGTGACATGTTTCGGTGTCTTTGTGTTTGGTCTGCCCACCTCTGTAATGGGAATACCACATGGGGGGGCTGTCTGTTTTACCCAGCATGGCACGGCCTCCTAGATCAGTGGGGGCTTGGTAAAAACAACTGTCCCTCCATGTCTGTGGTGGATGGGTTCCAGGACCCCCATGGGTACCAAAATCCAAGGATGCTCAAGTCCCTTATATAAAATGGCTTAGTGTTTGCATACAACCTACACACATCTTCCTGTAGACTTTAAGTCATCCCTGGATCATGTATCATATCCAATAGGAGGCAAGTGCCATGGACGTTGTTATACTGTATTGTTTAGGGGAGATCGAGAGGAGAAGGAAGTCTGCAGTTCAGTGCAGAGGCAGTACTTTTTGAGTATTTTCTACGTGCTTGGCTGGATCTGAGGATCTGGGCCCTGCAGATCCGGCCTGCCTTGCGGTGTGAGCCAGGAAAGAAACCGCATGGCCTAGGGAAGCGGAGAGCCAAGAGGAAGGGCTGCCGGGTAAGGCAGGGCCCTTGCTGGGAGCGCCCAAGGCTCAGGGGAGGAGGAGGTGGGGAAAGGCCGTGGCTTTGGTCATTTGGACCCTCTGGTGACATTTCAGGGAGGGGGCTCAAGAGAGGCCGATGGGGGCGGGTGGGCAGGGAGGCCACGTTGGCAGGGACCCACAGCCCTGAGGCAGGAGGGCGGCTGGTGAGGGGCGGGGGTCTCTGGGCTCACAGACTCACTCACTAATTCACTTCCCGTGGAGCCGGGCAGGTTCTAACCCACCTCCCTCACTGGCCAGCTGGGAGATTCGGGCAGGTTACTTCAATCTCCCTGCAAGGCCAAGGATGTCCACCCCAAGGCCAAGGCTATAGGCAGGAACCTGTGATGCGGTGGGAACAGGACCGGGCACCCGAGGTGTAACCCTGTTCCCTCGTTGCTCCTCAGAGCTACATCCCTGAGAGGCAGCCCCAGCAGGACCCGCACACCCCAGGAGACAGAGCAGTGTGGCCGAGGAGGCCCGCGGGAGCCGGGCAACAGGGCTGTGGGGAAGGGAGGGGGTCCTGGCCAGGCTGGGGAGTCCCAGGGGTTTCTGCAGGAGGCACTGCCTCCTACGGCTCGCAAAGAACAAAGGGGCTCCAGGGAAGGTGAGCCCGACCAAGGCGGCGGGCGCTGAGGCTGGCTGGAAGGGACCCAGAGGCCGGAATCTCTGGGTAGACAGAGGTACCGCTTTATGATATGCGGTGGCTTGCCTGTCATCTGACTGCGCCTCCAAATTTCATCTGTAGAAATGTAATCCCCACTTCCTCTCGGCTGTGTCTAAAGGTCACTTCCCTGGTCCCACTATTTAAAATGACCAAATTTTTACACCCAATATTTCTAACCCTCCTCCTTTCCTATTTTTCCTCCAGATTGTTTGACTTTTCAACAGAAACAAAAAAAATCCTAATTTTTGTGTGAAACCTTTTTATTCTAATATATCGACAATGGATTGGACTGTTTCCTCAGCCACTTAGGCCCTTTGCAACTCAGTGAAACCATGTTTCAAAATAAAGAATTTAAAAAACATAGGACCGGGGGCATAGCTCAGAGGTAGAATGCCTCTGGGTTCCATCTCTAGTCCCACAAAACAAACAAACAAACAAACAAACAAACAACAAACAAACACCCCAAGTAGGTCAATGAAACAACTCATTTGCATGATCCAGTGGCACACACCTGTAATCCTAGTACTTGGGAGGCTGAGATTGGAGGATTGCAGGTTTGAGGCCAACCTCAACAACTTAGTGAGATTCTAAGCAACCTAGCAAGTCCCTGTTTAAAAATAAAAAGGACTAGCTGGGCGTGGTGGCGCACGCTTGTAATCCCCGCGCTTAGGAGGCCGAAACAGGAGGATCGCGCAGGTTCAAAGCCATCCTCAGCTGGCTTAAGAGACCCTGTTTCCAAATAAATAAAAAATAGGTCTGGGAGTGTATCCCAGAGGTAGAAGGCCCCTGGGTTCCATCCCCAGTACCACCAAAATAAATAATAAATAAATAAATAAATAAATAAATAAATAAATAAATAAATAAATGGCTGGGGGTAGAGCTCAGAGGTGAAATGTCCCTGGGTTCAATCATCAGTGTGGAACAAAGGAAGGAAGGAAGGAAGGAAGGAAGGAAGGAAGGAAGGAAGGAAGGAAGGAAGGAAGGAAGGAAAGAAGGAAGGAAGGAAGGAAGGAAGGAAGGAAGGAAGGAAGGGAGCCAGGCAGGCAGGCAAACACCTCAGCACCTCGTTGCAGTGATGGGCCATAGGACACCAGATCACAACCCTTCCCAGGCCTCAGAAACTCAACTGTGATGAGTTCACTCCACTTCATTTTACTGATAGTAAAAATTCCCCCAGAGAGGGAGGGAGAACTGAACGAGGTCACACAGCTTCCAGCAGACCATGGGCTCCGACCCAGGACCGCTGGCACTTCACAGAGGCATCTCTTCAACTCCGACGTGTGCACTTAGACCACGCCAAAGGGAAGATGCTAAAACCTAATGCCTAAGGAACGGGCAGTGGAATAAAATACATGTTTGTGGACAGAAAGCCTTAAGGGCTGATCCACGAGGGTGCAGCTTGCAGGGCTGCCCCCCACAATGGCCGGGCTCCTTCTGGCTGAGTAAGACATCCATCCTGGCAGGGACGAGTGAGCCATGCGTGATTCCGCGCGAGTGTATCTTGCACTTGGAATCTATATCTCCTGACTCTGGAGGCAGATGGCATCAATGCTCTCCTCTCTCCTCCCTCCTCCCTCCTCCCTCCTCCCTCCTCCCTCCACCTGGACCAAAGAGATCCTGGCTTTATCAGTCTGGCAGGGGAGTCTAAAAATATCTAGACTCACTAACTTCAGGGGTTTATTCTCTCATCTGGGAAGCGCCCACAAAGCTTTTGCCAATATAAATGGCATTTCCTTTGGTATTTTTAAAGATCAGAGAATCCAAAGGAGTAAGCATGCTGGATGGGGGCCTTTGAGATCAGAGCTTCCGAATGCCTCATGCTCTAGGATATTTTTTTTATAAAAAAAAATGTTTTTAAGGAGGCCCGAAAGGTTAGGCTTCCAGATAGTTCACAAAAGGAGCCAACCTAGTTAAAATCACTTGGAAAAATAGATTCACCCTTGCTAGTAGTAAAATTTAGATCAAAATAGCCCTGAGGCAGCTCTCGTGGCGGGCATATTAAGCAAAGATTTTTCAAATAAGAGCTCGGGTAGAAGATGGTGACGGGAAAGTGGATTTCCCTCGAACAAACATTTATTTCTCAAGTGGAAGTCTTGCATTCCCTGGCTTCCCAGGCTCCCTGGCAGAGAAGGAGGGCCCGTGAGTCCATCTCTGGCTCAGAGCAGATATAATGTGTGTGACTTTCAGCACCATGGACAGAGACACTGGTGCTGGGGAGGGCCCCTCCAGGGAGCCCACCTGCTAAGGTGTGCCCATCAGCCCCGGTCCCTGAGAGAACAAGCGGGCTTCGATCCTAGGCCCTCTGCAACTGGTTGCTTTCTCTGGAATGTTCTTTCCTCTTATCCTCATGGGGCTGGCTCCCTTTCTCTATCCAGGTCCCAGAGAAGATATAGGAAGTTCCCAACCTGTCCACATATCTACCCCTCGTACCCGCCCCTGGACACTCTCCCATTACGACCTCTTTCTGCCTGCTTAGTGGCTTTCCCACTTTGAAGTGACACTGGTGCCTCCGTTTCCCCCTCCGTGAAATGGGCAGTCAGACCCGGTGACGGCCCTTCCCTTTCCAGAGACCCCAGCAGGTACCGACTCCCTGTCTCCACTGCCACCTCTGCCCCCGGCCAGCCCAGCAGCGTCCCCCTTGGGAACAGAGCTCACTTTTCCTTCCAGAACTATACCCCCCATTCTCTGCCCTTGTGGTGGGTGAGCGGACCCCTCGCTTCACCCCAGCTCCAGATGGGGCAGTGCCCCTGGACTGGGTCATTAGAGCCCACAGCGATTGGTTCCAGGATGGGCAACTGTCTCAGTCCTGGGTTCTGGCTGAAACATCTAGCAAAGAGGTGTCCCCTTGCCTGTCGGGATGGCTGAGTTGTGGGGGCATCTCTACCTGGGAAAGAAGCTGGCACGGGAAGGCTAAGCTGAGAGATGAGGAAGCCTCCGAAGCCACCTGGGGAGCGGCAGGTCCAGTCATGCAGGGCGAGATGTGTCCCTGAACCCTGAGTCACGTGGACTAGGAGATGGCTCCAGGGACTCTAGCCTGTTCACAAGCAGTTTTCTTCCTCCTGAAGCCAAAGCTGCCCTTTTCCCTGGGCTGTCCCTGCAAGGAGGCCTGTCACAGCCTGGGATGTCTGCGCATTGACTCATCTCCCTCCAGGCCTACGAGCTCTGTGAGGCTCGGGGAGGGCCCCTGGCCCCTACACTGCCCTCCATGGCCCTGGCCAAGCGACCAGAGAAGACAGAGAGCTCAGCAGCTCCGGGCCCTTAATTGGGGAGCTGCTCTGTCAGTTCCAGCAACTACAGATTGTGTGATCTGAGCAATTAACCTTTCTGCAGAGGCCAAGGCCAATTATATCCCAGGGACCATCTGGGACATCTGTGTAACAGACCCAATGCCTCAGCCTGACTCTCGGGTTTTATAGGACAAATGTGGCACCATCAATCTCTCCCGTCCCCGCTGCTGTGGCCCTGGCTCAGGCCTGTGTCCTTTTGCTAGCTCCTCCTACTTCCTGTTGGCCCCCTCGGTCCCCCCTCCACTCACTGTCCCCAGTGACCTCTGCAACTTTATCTGCAGCTTCCCTGCACCCTACCCTTGAATGCCTCTGAACTCCCTATTTGGTAGACTGCAAGCATGTCCCTGAGCCCCCCTCCTCGCCCTGGGTCTGTGCCCTTTGCCACCCTCCCACCCTGTCCTTGGGCTCTGCCGTGTGACTTATCTGGGCAATGAGGTGTCAATGGATAAGACAGGAACACATCACTGGCACCTGTTGTCCCCGAGTAGATGTGCCCAGACAGGCCTGCTGGGGGATGAGGGACCCACCGAGCAGGGCTCAGCTCCAATCATCCCAACCCAGGTCAGCGCAGGTCAGCCAACAGTCAGGCATTTTATACCCAGATGTAGGAGCCAGCCAGCGGCAGTCTGGCGAGCCTCCCAGCCAGCTGCTGCAGATGTCTGAGCGGTAGACGCCGTTCTTACGTAGCTCTGCGGGCTGTGGTCCCTGCACCACATGACTGGGGCAATCGACAACAGGCATGGCTTGCATTTGCCCCAGATACCTCCCCTCACAGATCCTGCCCCATCTGATCACGTCTTAGCCCATTTTGTGCAGCAAGACCAGAGTACCTGAGTCTGGGTCATTTATAAAGAACTGAAGTTCACTCTCTTACATCCTGGGGTGTGGGGAAGCCCAAGGCCAAGGCTCCGGCATCTGTGGGGGCCCTCTTGCCTCATCATCCCATGGGGGAAGGTGGGGAAACAAGAGACGGACACCACCCGTGCAGGCCCTTTGTATAGCAGCACCCATCCATTCCTAGGCCGCGGGGACCTGTGACCTCAACACCTCTCCAAAGGCCCCATTTCCCACGCGACTGGTTTGGAGACCAAGTTTCTAGCAGGTGAATTTTTGGAAGGGACGAAAACATTCAAAGTAGCAGACTGCCTGGCCAACTCCTACACAGCCTTCAATACCCTGCTCCATGTCTCATCGACAGAGGCCTTCAGAAGCCCTCTTCCTGCTCCACCTCAGTGGTTGCCAGCACACTATTTTTGGGGGGGGGGGCGGGTGCTGGAGATTGAACCCTGGGGCATTCCACCTCTGAGCTATATTCCCAGTCCCTTTTCTTACTATTTTTTTTGAAACAAGGTTGCATTAAGTTGCCTAGTGTCGTAGGGGTTAAATCAGCGATGAGTACATGTTTGTACACACAAGTTTTTTACCCCAATAAGTTGTATGAATATAATGCACCAATAAAAATAAAATAATTATAAAAAAAAAAGTTGCCGAGTATCTTGATAAGTGGCTGAGGCTGACCTTGAACTGCACTCCTCCCATCTCAGCCTCCCAAGTAGTGGGATTCCAGGCGTGTGTCGCTATCCCCGGCCACTCGCTCACTTCTCTGTGCCTCGCAGCAGCTCCGTGAAGACAGCCTGGCTCTGACAGTGGGTCTATGGCAGCACAGTCTCTTACCCGCTCTGGGGACTTTGGTCCTGTCATTTAACCTTTCCTCATCTCCAGACAGGGATGACAACACCACAGCCGACCTCGCAGACCAGTCGTGGGACGTCAGGCGCGCCGTGGGTCTAGGGGCTCTCCCTGTTGCTATGGAGCTCATCTCGCAGAGAGGCAATTACTTGCCTCTCTCAAATGACTTTGGGTCAAGCCGGGCGTGGTGGCGCACGCTTGTAATCCCAGCATTCGGGAGGCTGAGACCTGAGGATCGCGGTTCGCGGACAGCCTCAGCTACTTAGTGAGGCCCTCCGCAACTTAGTGAGACCCTGTTTCAAAATAAAGAATAAAAACTAGGGCAGGAGGTGTAGCTTGGAGGTCGAATGACCCTAGGTTCCATCCCCAGACCTGCAAATAAAATAAAATAAAATAAAATAAAATAAAAATAAAAGACTTTGGTTCCAGCAGTCAGGCCCCTCTCAGGCTGGTGATGCTTACGACCATCACCAGCCAGGACCAGCCCAGAGAGGGAGAAGGGACGGACCCAGCACCCACCCGGACTCCGCGCTGCGCCCGGCTCTGTGCACGCCACCCTTAGCAAGACCTGGGGCGTTGCGAAGTTGCTGAGGCTGGCTCTCTGAGGAGGCCACCAACAGTCCCTTTGTACTGCTGAGAGGACCAGGGCTCAGGCAGCGCTGGAACTTTCCCATGAGCACCTGGCAATTAAATATCCTCCAGCCCCTCCCGGTCTCATCCATCTTTAAGACAAGGACAGATCTTGCGATAGCCAAGAGCAATGAGCAATTCTCTTTAGGAGAAATAAAATAACTAATAAAAGAGAGTGCAGTGGTCCTTTGGTATCTGCCAGTGTTGGATCCAGCCCCCGCCCCCACCAGTGGATGCAAAAATCCACAGATGCTCAAGACCCTTATGGACAGTAGTGTAGTATTTGGACACAGCCTACCCACAGCTTCCCCTTTACTTCTGCGGTGTGTGTGTGTGTGTGTGTGTGTGTGTGTGTGTGTGTGTGTGATCGAGGATTGAATCCAGGATGACTTGACTAAAAGGACTGAATTGAGGATTGAATTTCTCAGCTACACCCTCAGCCCCTTTTTACTGTTTGTTTTGAAACAGGGTCTTGCTAAGTTGCTGAGGCTGTTATCAAACCCGGACCCTCTTAGCTCAGCCTCCGAGGACTGGAATTACAAGCGTGAGCCGCCATACCCGTCTCCTCCCATTTATTTTAAATTATCACTAGATTAAATAAGTGCTGTCTGATTAGTTGTTATACTGCATTGTTTAGGGAATAATGACAAGAAAAAAGTCTGTATATGTTCAGGACAGACAGTTTTTTTCAATTTTTTTGTTTTGTTGGTTTTGGTTGTTTTGTTGTTGTTTTATTATTAATTAATTAATTGCTATACTGGAGATTGAACACTGGGGTGCTTACCACTGAGCTACGTTCCCAGCCTTTTTATTTTATTTTGAGACAAGGTCACATTAAGTTTCCCAGGCTGGCCTTGAACTTGTGATCCTCCTCCCTCAGCACTCCAAGTCTCTGGGATTCCAGGCACGTGCCACTACATCTCGCTTTTCTAGACTATGGGGGGAGGGTACTGGGGATTGAACTCAGGGCATTCTATCTCTGAGCCTGACCCCCAACCCTTATTTTTTTTTTTAAACAGGGTCTCATTAAGTTGCTGAGAGCCTCACAAAGTTGCTGAGGCTGGTCTCGAACCTGCAATCCTCCCGTCTCAGCCTCGCAAACACTGGGATTACAAGTGTGCATGACCATGCCTGGCTCTAGAATATTTTTGATCCGTGGTTGGCTGAATCTTCGGACGCAGAACCTGCAGGTACAGAGCACAGACAAGATCCATAAAGCACTTACTACTTGACTGGCGCTGTTCTAATCACGTGACCTCGCTGGACTGATTTGCTCTTCACAACACCCTCTGTGTGGAGTGTACTATGATTAGCTCCATTTTATGGTCAAGAAAACGCAGGCACAGAGGGTCTGTTGATTTGAACCACATTCTCATATCCTTTATATCTTCTTATTATTGATGCTCAAACACAGGCGGGTACACACACCTGATCGGTACACACATGGCGGCCTGCCTCAGTCTCCCCAAACACTGCTCTGCCAGCAGGGAGGCCCTGGCACTCTGCAGACACTGCCCAAGTCCTCCCGGTCAGCCGCCAGCGCCTGCCACCCGCCGGCCCCACTGGCCTCCTCAGTGCTGCTGGGCAGCTGGAATCGAGCCCAGTGTCTGCACAGCGCCACTTGGCTGCCTCCCTCTCCAGCCTCGCTTCTTCTACACGCCCCCTCTCCCTCTTGTTCCAGGCACACTGGACTCGTGGCTGTGGCTGCGTGCATTCTCCTGACGCAGGGCCTTTGCACCTGCTGCTCTACAGCTCAGAGCACTCCCTTCAGACATCCTCCCACCTGGAGCACAGGCGCCCTTCGCTCCCCGGCACTCTTTACCCCTCAGCCCGCTTGATTTTTCTGCACACTTATCACCACCCAATAGAACTATAAGATCACTGGGCGTGGTGGCACACGCTTGTGATTTGGGAGGCTGAAACAGGAGGATCACAGTTTGAGGACAGCCTCAGCTACTTAGTGAGGCCCTTTGCAACTCAGTGAGACCCTGTTTCTAACTAAAGAATTAAAAATAGGGCAGGGGTATAGCTCAAAGGTAGAATGCCCCCAGTACTGCAAAAAAAAAAAAAAAAAAAAAAGACTATAAGATCAATGACTTTTTTTTTTTTTTGAAAATGTATTTCTCTCTCCCAGAATGTAAGCTCCACGGAGACAGGGATTTTTGTCTCATTCACACCCCTCTGTACTTTAACATACTGAACCATGCCTGGCACATGGTAAGCGTTCAGTAATATTTCTCAAATAAACTAATGCTTAGCTTGTCATCTTTGAATTCAAGCTATAAGGATGCTGGCCACCTGATCTGAAAGGTCCAGCTAGGGCTCGGTGCACCCCCACAAAGCCCACCACAGTCTGACTCCCACCACAGTCCCAGCAGCCAGGCACCCACGCTCCCAGCATGCCTCAGGGCTGAGTCCGCCCACGGGAAGATGATTGGCATTAAGACTGAAGCTCCCAGTGTGGCGGAGGACGCCTGTGATCCCAGTACTTGGGAGGCTGAGACAGGAGGATCACAGGTTCAAAGCCAGCCTCAGCAACTTAGCAAGGCCCTCAGCAACTTAGTGAGATTCTGTTTTCAAATTAAAAAAAAAAAATAGGGCTGGGAGGTATAGCTTAGAGGTATACTACCCCTGAGTTCCATCCCCAGCACTACACACACACAGCCGTGCACACACATGTACACACATGCACACATGTACACACACATGTACACACACACACACATACACATCCCCACCATCATGTTGGCTTTGAAAACTCACCAGGAAACAGAGAGGGAGGGTCAGTGCCGGGCCTGAACAGCCGAGAGTGACTCAGGAGAAGTTTGTTGGACTTCTCTTTTACAAAATGGAAAGATTTGGCCCACTTCCTATGTTTATAAATAAAATTTTATTGGAAGAAAGCAACATCCAAACATTTGCATATGGTCTGTGGTTGCTGTTGTACTGCAGTGGCAGACTGGAGTAACTGTGAGAGGCCAGCGCCTGGCTCTGCTGCCCATGTATCCACTATCTGGCCTGGTTTTATGTTTTGTTTTGGGTTTTAAGTTTACTGACCCCTGGGCTAGAGCAATGAATTAAACTCACAGACTGAACTCAATTATTTAACATTTTTCTACTTAGTGTGTGTGTATGTGGTGCTGGGGATTGAACCCAGCGGCATTCTACCCTCAGAGCTGTACCTCCCACTCTATTTATTTGTTAGTTAATTAGTTAGTTAGTTTTGTTTTAACGACCCAGTTGTTAGGTTGCCGAGGGTCTTGCTAAGTTGCTGAGGCTGTCCTCGAACCTGAGATCCTCCTGTGTCAGCCTCCCAAGTACTGGGTTTACAAGTATGGACCGCGACACCAGACTTACTTTCAAGTTGAAAAGCAATTTTTGCTCATGACAAAAATTTTGAAAAATACAGAAACAAAAAAATCCCTAATTTTCCATATTAAGGTCATCAGCCAGTAATAACCATTGGGAAAACCGGGAGCTATTTCATCCCGTTTTTATGCATAAGTAAGTGCCCCCCTCGACCGGCAGGGGCACACTGATTGTGCAACCTCGAACACTGCTGCCCCGCTTCCTGCCATCTCGGGAGCATTTTTAATGTGTCACTTAATTACATCCCATATTTGCCATCATAAGTAATGGCACAATTAGTTTCCTTGTACACACGTCTTTGTTGACAATATGAAATATTATATAGCCGTCCAAAGGGAATTCTGCAGGGAATTTTTAATGATGTAAAGACTGTCATGGCTACATTATTTATATCAGCAACACGACCAGAAACAGTTATGAACGGCCTGGCAGGGGGAGAATCATTTTATGAACTTGGCGCGACATCAGAATATTCTGTAATTTTTAAGAGCGGCGATCAGGAAGAGTGGAAACATGGTTATCTCTCCGAGCCTCAGTTTCCTCGTCCATTAAGTGAAGAAAATGTCTTCCAGAGGAGGAGCGTGCGTGTGTACACACGCATGTGTATATGTGTGCGTGCGTGTGTGTGCGCGTGTGTGCGCGTGTGTTGCTGGGGATGGAACCCAGGGCCTCGTGCTTGCTAGGCAAGTGCCACTGACCGCACAACCCAGACCAGGCAGGGTTCTCACAATCACCTTGGGTCAAATGAGCCCAGCGTGTAGGTCGTATACCAGCTACTATTATTAAATAATAATAACATTACAGAAATGGAGGATAAAAGAGGATGTAACCAGACCGATGGGTCAGTTCAGCATCCTACCAGCTGCTAAATGTTTTGAAGATCTCCCCTGGCTACCCCCGCTCCTAAATCAAACAAGTGTCTGCAAGGGCCCCGAGGAGCCGCCGCCAGCCCCTCCGCTCCCCGGCTCTGCGGCCCCGTGGCCACCCTTCCCAGAGGATTTGTGTGGTCTTCAAACGGCCATGATCCCGAAGGGGCTTTGGGGAGAACCTCCCCGTACCCAAGGGAAGAGAGCATGGTTCTTGAAAACCACAGAGCAGCTGAACAGGTGTGGATCCAGGCAGAAGCAGGGCCCAAGCTGAGAGACAGGCAGCTGTCAGAGGGGATGGAGGATCCTTCCTCGGCCCAGAGGACAGACAGACAGACACACACACACACACACACACACACACACACACACACACACACACTAGCACCATGCTGGTTTTGAAAATTCACCAGGACACAGGGAAGAAGGGTCAGGGCAGGGTTTGAACAGCTGATGGTGACTCAGG
Source organism: Muscardinus avellanarius (assembly GCF_963383645.1). Classification (NCBI taxonomy): domain Eukaryota; kingdom Metazoa; phylum Chordata; class Mammalia; order Rodentia; family Gliridae; genus Muscardinus; species Muscardinus avellanarius. The sequence goes on along the minus strand of NC_137796.1, from coordinate 90,863,634 downwards.
AGAGGTTTACTAGACTTCCATTTTAGCTATTAAAGGAATATTTGAAAGTAAAAAAAAAAAAAAAGGGCTTTGTGGGGCCATAAAGAAAGATGGGGCTGGGCTCAGTGGTGCCCGCCTGTAATCCCAGTGCTTGGGAGGCTGAGACAGGAGGATCACAGATTCAAGGACAGCCTCGGCAACATAGTGAGGAGGAGACTCAGCAACCTAGTGAGAGCCTGTTTTAAATAAAAAGGGCTGGGGTTATAGCTCAGAGGTATAATTCTTCTAAGTTCAATTCCAGTGCTTAAAAGAAGAAAGAAAAGAAAGAAGCAGCTTTCAGGGCAGGGCACCCAGCCAACCAAGCCCAGGGAAGTGAGGCAGCTTCTCTTAGTTGTAGGGGACAGAAAATACAACCCAAACAGGTTTAACCGGTAGAACAGACTATCAGTTGAAAAGTGCAAAGACAGGACCAGCTTGAGGCACAGCTGGATTCAGGACTCGGCCCTTCTCTATCTTTGCCTCCACCTTCAGCTGCATGGCTCAGGTCTCAGCTCTGTGCACCAGTAAGAAAATGACTGGAAGCCAAGACAGCTCTCAGTGGGGAGGGGGGAATAAAATCCCTGATTTGCTTGATTTTTAGCAAATATTTCTACTGTGGTTGACATCCAGGCACCAATCTGATCTCACTGAATGCCAGGTTGAAATGTGCAAAGCCAGGCGTGGTAGCATATGCCTTTACTTAGGAGACTAAAACAGGAGGATTGCAAATTCGAGGCCAGCCTCAATAATTTAGTGAGACCCCGTTTCAAAATAATTTAAAAAAAAGTAAAACTGGGCCAGGAATATAGCTCAGAGGTAGAATGCCCCTGGGTTCAATCCCCAGTACCAAAAATGAAAAGAAAAGAACTGTGCAAAATTGGTTCTCAAGGTCAAAGGAAACCGCCCTGGCCCCCCTGGACCATAGCCTCCCACTGCCACATCCTCTGGGCAGACATGTCACTGCATCTCAGAACCTCCAGTTCAGTCCTGGGTCCATCTTTCAACCAACTGCCATGGCCCGCAGCTGTGATGCCCTGATTACCATAAGCCTGGGTCTCCTGCTTCACCCTCGCTCCCAAAGCACACGCCTGGGCAGAGGAAGGACCGCGGTGCCCAGGAAAAGCCTGGGGTGTGGCCACCAGAAGGGAGCAGCTGGACAGCAGCAAACACAGGAGACTTTTCCTGTTTAAACGGCATGAGAACCCACTGAGAAAGTGGACACGAAAAGTCTTCGTAAAGCTGGAAGCCCTATATAGATTCTCTAGCTTGCTGGGCATTTTTTCTTCTAGGTCTAGGACTTCGAGCTGCCGATACATCAGGCTTCAGGCACCATCAAATGCTCCGTGAGACACCTCCGGGAACACGTGGCCTTAAGACGAATGATTCCCCCTTTCCTTTTCTTTACCCAGGGCAGACATTGCTAATAGATCATAGCACTCTCCCACAGAGCCTGGGAGATGCTTCGCAATCCTTCTCCACACAGCTGTCCGGCCAGGCACTACCAATTGAACAGAGAAGGGATAAATGGGTCGCCTTTCTGTTTTCATTGGGTTAGTCTAATTCCATCAAAGTCAAAACAGGCCCAGAGAGGGGCGTGACCTGACAGCTTCATTCAACAAGTTATCTTTAACTGTGTTCCCTTTAAGATTCTCAGTGCTGTTACCCAAAACTATTGGCCACACATCTTAGAGGAAGAGAAATTTATTTGCTCCGTGTTTGGAGACTGTGAGGCGGGGTCCATGGAGTTCAGGGAGGGGCAGCAGGGAGCAGAGAGAGAGGGAGGGAGCAAGGGCTCTGCTCTCATGTCATGGAGGCCGGAAACAAGCGCCAGGCAGCAAGGGGCTTCAAGAGCCAAGCAGTCCCCAAGGCCACGCCCCGGGGCCCACCTCCCTCCACCCACACCCCACCCACCTAGGTGACCACTGAGTGAATCCATCACAGTTGACTTATCCACTGATGAGATCACAACCCTCATGACTTAATTACATCAACTCAGAATGTTAAAGCATGGGCTCTCCGGGGGGCATTCTGCAAGTAACCATCACGACCTACATCTGTCAACTCCCTGGCCTCATCTAAGAGACTCCCTGGGAAGGAACGAGTCTGAAGGAAAGAAGACCCCAGGGGGCGGGGTGCCCAGAGGGGCAATTTCTTGTCACTGCTGCAGGGAACTCTGCCTCCCCCACTGTGGCCTTCCAGGCTGTCCAGTGCCGGCCCTGCCCTCCTCTCTGGCTCCGGCTCCAGCTCCAGCTCCCACCGTCTCACTCCCCGCGCCTCAGCTGTTCTGGCTTTCTGTTTCTCAAAACAAGCCAAGCCCAGTCACTCCTCGACCTTCACAGGGTCTCCCAAGGTGACCGGCACCAGCAGCCCCAGGCTAAGATCCCTCTAGTTTAGCCCACTAGCCGGGAGAAGGGCGGCTTTCCTTTCTCCGTCTACTCTACTGGCATTCGGTCCCCATCCTGGTGGCCACAAAGAACTCTGATTGGCTAGGGCCTGGATCCGCGCTGGCCCCTGGAGACAGGAACCACCTCGCCTGGACCACACAGTCAGAGCCATGGGGAGGTGGCTGTCCAAGAGAGAAGCTGCAGTGCACTAAAAAGAGGGCAGGACTCGACATTACACTCTTGCTGGTAATGAACAGTCCATGTATATGTTTTTTACCTGCAAGGGGCAACATGAGAGGGTGATGTTTAGAAGAACTGCCTGCCTGTCTTCCTTCCTTCCTTCCTTCCTTCCTTCCTTCCTTCCTTCCTTCCTTCCTTCCTTCCTTCCTGTGATGCTGAGGATTGAACCCAGGAGCTTTCTATCTCTGAGTCACACCCCAGACCTTTGTATTTTTTATTTTAAAACAAGGTCTTGCTGCCGGGCGTGGTGGTGCACTCTCGTAATCCCAGAATTCCAGAGGCTGAGACCGGAGGATCTCGGTTCGCGGACAGCCTCAGCTACTTAGTGAGGCCCTCTGCAACTCAGTGAGCTCCAGTTTCAAAATAAAGAATAAAAAATAGGGCAGGGGGTGTAGCTCAGAGGTTGAATGCCCCTGGGTTCCATCCCCAGACCCACAAAAAAGATAAAAAATAAATAAAACAAGGTCTTGCTAAGATGCTGAGGCTGGCCTTGATCCTGTGATCCTCCTGTCTCAGCCTCCTAAGTGCTGAGATTATGGACCTGTGCCAGGCAGAACCCATATCCGTCGATGCTTATCAAGGAACCAGGACAAAGGGTAGAGAGCCGAGTGGACTCATCCCCTCCCCCACTGAAGGTCCCCATGCTTGATGGAATGTTCCACGGGGGTGAGATGGGGAATCTTGCCTGGTCCGAATGCTCTCCTTCCACACATCCTTGAGCTCCTACATTTTGTGTAGCCTTCGCACTCTCAGACAACAACAACAAAGACCTCTTATCCTCCTATTTTAAGCTATCCCCAAACCTAAATAGCCACAACTTCCTTCCAGGCCCCGAAAACCTTCAGACTCAGTGGTGCATGATCAATTAGTGGTACCTGCCATGGGCGCAGGAATGGGGAACTGTATGCCTCCCTCTGTGTTCTGCCAGCCCTAACCCACGGATTTTTTTTTTTTTTTTTTTTTTTTTGCACTCCAGTGTGGCTGCCCAGGGCCAAAAAGATCCCTACCTGAACCTCAACTGTAGGCACACCAGGCCAACTTAATTAAAGTGAGCAGAATTACTAAGTCATTATTTAAGGACCTGAAGAGTGTCCAGGAGGCCTCAGCAGGCAGGTGCCACCCCCGGGGGACCGCTGTGCTTCGGGTCCGCGGCCCTGTCTGCTCAGCCCTCTCTCTTTCATCATCTTCTCTGCCGCACGTGTTTTCCCGGTTTGCTATCCGATCTTGCAAAATGGGAGTGAGACATGGTTTGCTCTGGAAAAATGCAGAGCAGCTCCAGGAGCGTGGGCCGGCCACGGGGCGCAGCCGCCATGCCGGGCAGTCGCTGATCATCACGGCACGCCTGTCACCCTCACAGCCGGCAGCCCGCAGGAGCCTTGTGCCGGGCTGAAAGGCCCTGGGGGAACCTGTAATTAAATCCCAGAAGACTGCCAGTCCTCCCGCTGGCAAGGGGAGCAGAGAGCACGGCACAGCAGGCGTGTCCAGACAGACACCGCAGAGCAGGGCAGAGGCGCTCGGGCTGCAGTGGCCAAGAGTAAGCGACTTGCGGAGCCGGGGAGGCGTTGAGTCACACAGAATAAAGGGACAGATGGGAGCAGGTGGTTTCCGGCCAGGCCCGGGATGAGAAGGGCTGGGAACTTTTACATTCCATCAGATGGAGAGACAGCAGCCCAGGCCCCGACTCATTCTAGAGTTCTATGACCCATCAATCCCCCTGGGGAACAGATATGTGCTACGGCCCCAGCCCGTTTTCAAGGCATAAATCCAGTTGGCTCAGCCCCCTGCTCCCAGCTCGGGTCAGCAGTCCACGCCAGCACGGCCGCTCCGAGGGTGCGGCGACTGAAATTCATTCATCCCTGTTCTTGCCGGTGAGAGCCTGGCTCAAGCACATCCCCTGCTTTCCAGGCTTCTCCGAGACCCATGGTTTCCCTCCCAGGACCCGTGAGTTCCCTCTCAAGCTCTGATCCAGCACCCTGGCCAGTGCCTACTTCCAGGCTTGGGTGGTTAGGTTTTGCATATCACAGCGTGGCACGGTGACACATCCCTGTCACCTCAGGGTTTCAGAGGCTGAGCTAAGAGGATGGCAGATTCAAGGCCAGCCTCAGCAACTAAGTGAGACCTTCAGCAACTCAGCCAGACCCCGTTTCAGGATAAAAATAAATAAATAAAAAAATTTTAAAGGGCCAGGGAAGCCGGGCGTGGCGGTGCACGCTTGTAATCCCAGCATTTGAGAGGCTGAGACAGGAGGATCGTGGTTCACAGACAGCCCCAGCTACTTAATGAGGCCCTTTGCAACTCAGTGAGACCCTATTTCAAAATAATGAATAAATAAGAGGTCTGGGGGTGTAGCTCGAAGGCAGAATGCCCCTGGATAACCTCCCCAGTACTGCAAAAAAGGGGGAGGGGGTATAGCTCGAAGACAAAATGTCCTGTGGGTTCCATCCTCAGTATCAAATAAGTAAATAAATAATTTGCATATCACTAGTTTAAAAGCCCCCCCCCCTTTTGGTGTAGTGCTGGGGATGAAACCCAGATACATTCCATCTTTGAGCTTTACCCCCACCCCAGCTCTTCATTTATTTATTTGTTTTGAAACGGGGTCTCACAAGGTTGCGGAGAATCTAGTACTAAGTTGCTGAGGCTGGCCTTGAACCTATGATCGTCCTGTCTCAGCTTCCCAAGCACTGGGATAAGAGGCGTGCGCCCGGCTAAGACTCCATAGCCCTTCTTCTGGCCTATTCTTTTCAAGCATCCACTGTACTAACTTTTCTAGCCTTGTCTCATGACACAACCACCCTTGAAACCCCAGCTACACAGAGTCCTCACCCTTCCCCAAAGAAGATGCGCACATTCTCCCTACGCGGACTTCCCTCTCCCTTATCTCTCCTCCCCAACTCCTACTCACCCTTCAGAAGTATTTTCAACTGTGCCCCACTTCCTATAACCGGGCTTCCTGCCCAGTCAGAGAACTGGTTTGCCAGCTTGAATACTGCCCCCCGGAGAAACAGATCTCTGTCTTGACTTCCCCCCCAACCCCGCTACCGTTTTAGTGATGTGTCTTAGTCCATAGCTCCCTCCCAAGATGAGGACTCCATCTTGATTGGACCCATCACTAGCCATTTTCGTGGCAGCAGGAGACAGGAAGAAGGCTGCCATCCCAGGCTGTCACAGTTTCCTGAGACAAGTTTTCCTTAAGCTCGAGCTAATCCCCAGCAGACCACCCAGGGAGGTTTAATCCCCAGCAGACCACCCAGGGAGGTTTTCCTGCCTCCCCGGTCCAGAGCATCCCCAGGCAGCAGAGAAATGGATGAAATAAACCCATCCAGGTTTCATGCACTCGCTCTGGTTGGGACCACGCAGCTCCTGACCCATCCCTCCCACCCAGGATGACTTAGCCCCCCTCCCTTCCACTCCCCGCTCCCTCCATCTCTCTTGTGGCCACGGGGAGGCCAACACCGCAGTCCCCGTCCCCTTCTGTTTATCATGCCCGGCCTCTAAGCGTCCCTCAGCCCGAGATATTTGTCTGATTCCACGGATCCAATATATTCTGTTTCTCCCAACAAAACCACCACAAAATATTTCCCAACATGCATGGCTGGATAATTATACGATTGCTGTTACATACCTTTAACCAAATACGTTTTATATACTTTCTACTTAACCCAATAAGTGTCCCAACTCAATTATAATAGATCGCCCGCCCCCGTGGTCGATACCGCCGCTCACCTCTGCGGGAAGAGGTGACTCTGGGCTGCGGTGCTGACCTGGCTCCCAGCGCCCGCGCGCCCTCCCGCCTCCTCTTTCCTTTGTCGCGGTGTCTTCTTGTCCTTGTGACTCGGGATTTCACCCCAGGGTGAGGGTCCAAGGACCGAGGGCACTGGACCCTACACACCAGCCTTCTCCCCAGACATAGACAGGTGGGGGCCACCCATGCGGGTGCCCACGGACCTCCTCCCCACCCAGACCTCCACAGCTACCGAAGCATCAACACACGCCATTTGCCTGAACAGATTTCATAAGCTGAATTAGTATTTGCTGGCCGCATAGAGCCTGGGGTCCAGGGATGAGCTGGGCACTGTCCACAGAGCTTTGAGATGCCGCCCTGGCCGGACCGGGCCTCCCGGTGGCACTCAGCACACCAAAGCCATCTGGCAACCATTGCTGAGCCGCTGTCTCTGCACCAGGGCTTCCAGAAGGTTACGAAAACCCTGAGCCCGCACCCAAAGAGGGCCACCCATCACCTCCGCATCCCTGACACGTGTTGTCCGGGCCCCGCCCTCGGGCATCCGCCATCTAAACGCCAAAGAGGGCGACCGCAGCAGCGCGCCACGACTTGGGAATGCTGCAGGAAGTGCCGGGGAGGCCAGCTACCAGTGGCCTGGTCGGAGCCATCTTTGTAGGTAAACCAGAGTGTGTACAGTAGCAGTGAATAGCGCAAACTCTGCGTCCTGTGTTCAAATCCCGCCTCCACTGTGGCCTTGCTCTATGACTCCAGCCAAGTTACCCAGCCCCTCCGGCCTCATTCTCATGGCAAAGGAGAAGAGTAGTGGTATTTACCCAGATGGGCTGCAAAGGTTAATTCAGCCCAATAGTAAAATGTTTAATATTTATTCGTGGAGTATTTATAAAGTGCTAAGATGAGTAAACTAAAAATAATATATATATACAAATATACGTAAACTTATAAGTATATATGATGTGCGTAGACATAAATATATAATATACTGAGATATGATATATATTATTTAATATTGTGATTATATATCATAATATATACTTATATATTATATATAATATGTACTTACTTAAAATGTCATAATATACTATATAATGCATATATTTATCACAATATATACTTATACATCACTAATATATGTTCTTATATAATGCTAGATTATACTTATATAATATACATGCTTATCAAATATATACTTATATATTTATGTAATATATATGTTTATAATAATATATACATATGTGATATGCATATTTATATATCATTATATATATATATATATATTTTTTTTTTTGTGGCACTGGGGTTCCTGGAAGCCCTTCTACCCCCGGGCTACACTCCCAGACCTATTTTATATTTTTGTTTGGAAACAGGGTCTCTTAAGCCAGCACGGCTGGCTTCGAACCTGCACGATCCTCCTGTCTCTGCCTCCCAAGCGTGGGGATTACAAGTGTGCGCCACCACGCCCGGCCCAGCTTCATAATATATTCTTGTTGAATAAATACATACTTACTAAGCTATATAGCATATAGTATATATCATTATATATTATATGCTATACTTTTGAGAGTATGAATGTTTAATATAATGCCTATGTATGCATGAGTGTGTGTGTACACGTTACTAAAAGTCACAAGAAGTGAAGGGAGAAGTGTACAAATTTACTACAATTTACTACCCTACCACAGCTGTCCTCATTTTAAAAAATATTTTCTGCTGATATTTATTTCATTTGCATGCCTTTTTACATCACGCCAGACATACAGTTTTGTATCTTGAGTTTGGGACCTAAATAACACCGTCAACATTGTTTTGTGTGATCGCACAACCTCCGGGTTTCTTTTCTTGGCTGTGTAATATGCCACCGAGTAGAAGCAGACAGCAGACTCAAATCACTGCCCTTGCACCTGTGGAGGGAGGCTGAGGCCACAAGTGACAGGAAGCCCTGATGCAACCCTGGGAGCAAGAAGGGGCTTAGCAGCTGGACATCGCCGATCTCGCCCTCCCGAGGGCGGTGCACGGCGGGTTGTCCTGAATTTTGACTGCTGTGCTCATATTATGCCCACAGCAGTCTAGGCAGAAATGGGAAGAGCGGCTGGCTCGTATCTACTCCTGAGAGTTTCGTCCGGTCTCCCCGCAGCACGGGGCGCACACCTAACTTCTAAAGCAATCCCTGTCGGGAGACAGGAGAGCCACGCCGACTTGGACCAATCAGGATTCACTCCTGAGCCACGGCCTCCACGAGCGGAGAGCTGAACAGAACAATTTCCTTTTAGAAGCAAAGTCAGCTGGACAGAGCAGAAGACAGTGGACAGTGTCTGCCTATTCCTACTTTGACTGTTCCCCATATGTTCAACGTGGAGGAGCAATTCGTTCTGAGCAGAGGAGTTAAAATGCGTCAAGTGGTTTGACCCGGACCCTCCAGGCTGTATAAATGTCCATGGCAGGAGGGGCTGGCATTCCGGGCGGGAGCCCCAACCGGCTGAGGTCAGCTGGGCAGGGAATTGCAGGCGCGCTCCTGGGAGAACGGTGTGCCTGGGAGGCCAGAGTGCGGGGCGCAGGAAGGGCGGTGGCTGGGAGGGGAAGAGAGATCCGGGGCCACACTGGGGCTACAGACCGGCTGTGACCACAGGAGTTGGGCCCGGCCGCCTGTGGGCCGTGGGAAGCCACTGAAGCCTTCAGAGAAGAAAAGCAATAAAAAAAGATGCAGAAAAACTGCGCTTCGGGAGGAGAAAGCCCTGGCTGTGGGTGCGGCACGTGCTGGGGGAGGCCACGGATGGGGAGTGCTTCGGAAGACGTGGTCACACGAGGGTGGGCGGCAGGCTCACGCCGCTCAGTGCTCCTGCGGGAGGGAGAGCCCCCCAAGCCAGGAGCTGGCCGCTCAGGGCAGGAGCGGAGGGACGGGGGCGGCTGACGGCATCATCCTGAACCCAGCCGGCCATGGGAGAAGACAGAGGATCTACTGAGAATAGGGCCCTGGGTGTCCAGGCCAGGTGCCAGCGCTGCCCACGGTGCCGGCGGAGAGCAGCCCAGGAGGGTCCAATGAAAATGCATTTATGTCAGTGTCAGAGGGGGAAGGGAGAGATGAGCTGAACAAAACAAAGTGTGTGTGTGGAATCTGGGAGGCAGGCAGGCACGGCGACGCACGCCCGTCGTCCCAGTGCTTGGGAGGATGAGACAGGAGGATCGCAGGTTTGAGGCCAGCCTCAGCACCTTAGCAAGACCCTGTTTTAAAACAAGAAATATAAAGGGCTCAGGATGCGGCTTGGATGTAGAATGCATTGAATAGGTTCAATCTCAAGGAAGGGAGGAAGAAAGAAAAGTAGAGAAACGTGTTTCAGAAAAGTATTTGCACACTAACCAAGGTGGGGCTCCCAGCCAGATTTTGAGAACCAGGCTTCATGAGCACAAGACAAGGCACGGGGGCGGCCTTATCTATCTGCCGCCGGTGCCTGCCCTTCGCTAGGAAAGGTACTGGGCGTTAGGCAGAGCACAGGCCGGCGCCGAAGCCCGCACCACCCGCCACAGTCCCGGTTCCGTCCACGCCTCACCATGCTTCTACCTCAGCAGGCTTAGACTCGTGCCTCCGCCCAGCCACCTCCTCCAGGACGCCCTCCCGACTTCCAGGTGAGGCAGCTCATCTGCAGACCCGCGTTGTGCGCCTTCCCCTCATTACATCAGTGTTCCTCGACCTGGCCACACACTGGAATCGCCCAGGGAGAACTTAAAGGACGGTGATGCTCAGATCCCAGCCCAACCCAGCGAATCAGAATCTCTGCGGGCGAGGGTCCCTAACTACGGCCGGGGCACCAGTCGTTTCTGAAATCTCCCCAGGTGCGTCCAACCTGCTGCCACAGTGGAGAAGCGAGGCCTCGGGACCTCGTTGATGCTCAAGTCATTCCCGGGACTGTTTGGCCCCGGCGTGTCTCCCCAGCTGGACTCCGGGAGAGCCGGGCGCTTCCCGCAAGGTCCCCGTCGTCTGTGGAATACTCACCAGCAAGTGCAGACGCCAGCAGCCAGCAGCCATAGAGCCGGCGGGCTGCGCGGCCGCTGTCCTGCTTCACCCTCCTCCCCAGTGGGGATTCCTAGCAGCCCATCTACAGATGGGGAAACTGAGGCTCGGGAGGTCGGAGAGTCCCAGAGTGCAGGTCCTAGCCCCAGTCTCTTGGAGTCCAGGACCCACCTGGCAGAGCTCATCCCGACCCAACTGCCCAGCCGCTGGGGACGCCGTAAAACACACGCCTGACGGTCCTCTTGCTCAAGGGACACTCGTGTCTGTGCTTGACCTGTCCTGCCAGTCCCTCGGCCCCTCTGATGTGCCCAGAGCCCAGTTCTAAGGAAGACAAAATCCTCCTGAGTACAGAGAAAATTAAACAAAGCGGCGGCATGGTCCATACTAATTACATCCCATTTGGCCAGCCCGGCTTGCCGCCCCCCGGGGCTGGAGGCGGAGGGCCGCTGAGCAGTCAGGTCACAGGGTCCCCACGCCTGCTGGGTCCTGCCAGCCCAGGGGCACGAGTTAACAGGGGCGGCTTTGATGTGGCTCGGAAGCCACCCTCTGCCAAGCACCATCCCGGTCTCCATCCCCAGTGCCAGGTGACGGTGTGGAGTCCACGGGGGGCTTCTGTCCTCCTCTGGGCTCCTCCTTAGAAACTAGGAGATGGATGGGCAGCTCCTTCTTGACCTTGGACTGATCATGCATAGAGTTCATGAAGGCCGCTACCCAGGAGAGCCATGGTTCTCAAATTATATACTGCCGGGCGTGGTGGCGCACAATTGTAATCCCAGGATCACAGGGTTGAGGCCAGCCTCGGCATCTTAGCGAGGCCCTCGGGGACCTTGTGAGACATAGTTTCAAAAATAAAATAATAAAATAATAATAATAATGAGGGTGCAGCTCTGAGGTCGAATGCCCCTGGGTTCAGTCCTGGTAATGTGCACACATACATGAATATTAGTTACCCACATATAAGAATGTCTGGAGGAGCTTTTCAGGATGAACGATGCCCAGGTCCTGTTTCAGACCCAGTGGCTCCGCATCCACTGAGGTGAGGCCCAGGTACCGCGGCGTTTAAATCCCCCCCCCCCCCGGTGGCTCCAATGTGCGGGCAGACTGGAGAGGTGGGGGCTCCCCTGCCGGCTCCCCCTCCGGCTGACCGCTTCTCCTCCCCTGCTCTCATCTCCCCCCAGGAAGGTCACAAGACCTAGGCCTGGCCAATCGGGGGCTTGAATCTTCCTTCTCTCGGGAAGAGCACTGAACCCAGGTCAGCCTGGTGAGCCTCAGCCCTGGGGCTTCGAGGGGCGCTACGGAGTGCAGAGAGCTCTGTCCCTGGGCTCGCCATGCGCAGGCCTGGCAGCCGTCCTTTTGCCACCTCCTGGAGACCGTCTGCCTGAGCAGCAAGCTGTCACCAGAGAACCACGAAGCCCAGAGGCAGATTACAGGGAGACAGTTTGGGAACTGGATCCAGCCATGCCTGAAGGTTAGCTAGCAGTGACCTGAGCCCAAACACTTTCTCCTTCCTTTCAGACGCTCTGGGCTGGGTTTCGGTCCTGTGCGTGGGGTTTTAGAAAGTCTTGTCTGCTGCACGGTGAGCTTGGCGAGGTGCGGCTGCGGGCCAGATTCCATTCCACATGCCCCAGGGCCCCAGTGCAGAGCAGGAGAAGGAAGAAAGAAGAATGAGCAGGCAGGAGCCCGGCTCTGCCCCCTTCCTAGCAGGACCCTCTCTGCCCGCTCACGTGTGCGCAGCCAGGCCGCTGCGCTGGGCGCAGGGCTTTCTCTGCGTGCGCTAGAGTCAGAGGCCCGGGCTCGGCCCCAGCTCTGCGCTGAGCCGGGCTGGCCGGGCCTTGCATGCCTCTGGGTGTCTGCTCACCCTAGTCTCTGGACTTTAGGAGCCTTATCATGCCCCGGCTGCTCCTAGGGGTCACACGGCCCCCCGGAAGCCCCACCTCCTTGTGTATAAACTGCAGGAGTTTTAAGGAATACCTGCTAGGCGCCGAGTGCGGCTCTAACTGGTTTTTCTAAGTGGCCGGATCTCTCACCTCTTTTAGGTCTCAGAGGACACTTTCCCAGGGGGCCTTCTTGGACAGCCGTATTTATTTTAATTAATTTAAAAAATGTTGTGGTACTGGGGATGGAACCCAGGGGCTTTCTACCTCCGGGATACACTCCCTGACCTATTTTATATTTTATTTGGAAACAGGGTCTCACTAAGTTGCTGAGAGCCTCACTAAGTAGCTGAGACTGGCAGAATTTTTTTCCTGCCACTGTATCCTCAGGGCCCAGCACATAGTAGGTGGTCATTGAACATGCACCAACTGAACGGTTGGATTCAGTCCTCATGACAACCACACAAGTAAATCCTAAGGGGACATCATGATACTGGAGAACTCCAGGTGTAGGGGATGGTATTCACATAGTAGGTCCTCAACCGATGGGGATCAGAAATGTTCCTGTCTTGATTTGGAGGGTCAGCTGAGAAAGGCACGGGGCACCTCTCTCAGCCTTCTCTCCGGGTCACTCACAACAAAGCAAGCCTTGTGGGCCCTCTGGAATCCCAGGCGTGGTGGTGCACACTTGCAATCCCAGGACTTGGGAGGCCAAGACCAGAGGATCGCAGGCTCGAGGTCAGCCTCAGCTACTTAGTGAGGCTCTCAGCAATACAGAGAGACGCTGCTTCCAAATAAAAAATAAAACAGATCTGGGGGTATAGCTCAGAGGTAGAAGACCCTTGTTTTTCATCCCCAGTAAAACACACACACACCACTGATAGAAAACACCTTTTAACTGTGTCTGTACTGAATGTGTACAGTTTTTTTTCTTATCATTATTTCCTAAACAGTACAGTATAAAAATTTGTATAGAATTTATACTCTAATAGATATTCTAAGGAATCTAAAGATAATTTAAAATATATGGGAAGATGTACGTAGGGTACATGCAAATACTGCACATGTGTGTGTGTGTCTGGTCCTGCGGGTTGACTCAGGGCACTCTACCTCTGAGCTACACTCCCAGCCCTATTTAATTTTTTATTTGAGACAGGCTCTCACTGAGTTTCTGAGAGCCTCACTAAGTTGTGAGGCTGGCCTCCAACCTGCAATCCTCCCGTCTCAGCCTCCCATGTAGCGGGATTATAGGCGTGTATACCATTTTATAAGAGGAACTTGATCCTCTGCAGGTTTGGGTACCAAGGAGGGTCCTGAGACCCGTCCCCCACAGATACCAAGGCACTTCTTAATGTGACATCTGCTTCTTCATCTGGGTTCTTTGTGGTTTCAATTGAGGGGACAGCAACTTCCCACCTCGGAGCTGCTAATGAAAGTTAAATAATCACCGCCTGGGACCGAGCAGAGGCGCTTGGACTTGTTCCCGGCTGCAGTCCCGGCCTGCGCTCCCCACTTCCTCTCCGCCCTCCAGCCCAGCGTCCTGGCATCCTGTCCTCTCGCCTGGCCCTGCCCGTCTGGGGGAAGCGCGGCTCAGAGGACGCGAGGAGCAGGTTGTAGGAGTGGGAACCCTGCCCGAGGAGAGCAGGACCCTGGACACGCTGCCAGTCAGAGAAATGCAAATGTAGGAGCGGTGGGCACAGACGGCGGCCCAGGTGTGGGGGGCCCCCGGCGGGGCTGTCGTTAATTCTGAAGATTAAGTAGAGTCAGGAGCTGCATGATGAGGTACCAGTCAACCAGCGCCGGCACGCGAGACGGGACTCCCTGCAGACTGCAGCGGAGCGGAGAGCAGCCCGTCGCGGTGGCACCGGGACACGGCGGTGCCCGGCTCGCGCGTGTGGCGGCAACATGGCTACGGTGCTGCCAGGCATGGTACGCCACGCTTCGTGGCGATAATGAACACTGTCGCGGCTCAGGAACCTGCTAAACTATACTTTTTTCGTTGTTGGAGAGTGTACACTCCTGCTTAGAAAAAAACGTTCACTATGATGTAGAATTACAGGGCACCAACGAATAAAAAAGTTCACTGTTGGCAGCACGCCAGGTCACGCGGGCAGCCTGAGATTCGTGTTTACGTCTCTTACCTGCATCCTTTTCTCTCGTGTTTGATTTTTTTCATTTCGTTTTGTTTTTATTTATTTATTTTTTGTGGTATTGGGGTGGAACCCAGGGACCTTCTACCTCCAGCTACTACACCTCCGGACCTTTTTATATTTTATTTGGAAACGGGGTCTCACTAGGTTGCTGAGAGCCTCACTAAGCTGCTGGGGCTGGCTTCGAACCTGTCATCCTCCTGTCTCAGCTTCTCCAGTACTGGGATGACAAGCGTGCGCCACCAACGCCTGGCTCTTATTTCGTTTTTTAAAACGGGGTCTTGCTGGGTTGCCGAGGCTGGTCTTGAACCTGTGATCCTCCCGGCTGAGCCTTCCAAGTACAGACTGTAGGGGCGCGCCACCATGCCTGGCTTCTAGTACTTGGTTTATTCTCAAGCTGTTTTATGCATCCAGATTCTGGGAGCAACAGGCTATGTGTGTGCGTGCGTGTGCACATGCGTGTGTGTGTGCATATGCGTGCATGCATATGTGTGCGTGCGTACATGTGTGTGTGTCAGGGACACTCAGCATGCTGCATCCGGCAGGAGGCCTGGGTGTGCCGAGGCCACGTGGATGGACCTCAAACAGGCAGGGACTCATGGCCACCAGAGAGAACGAGCTGTTACCACGCTGGACGCCGCTGGGCAGACGCCCTCTCACCATGTCACGATGGCTGTGGTGCCACGTCACCAGGCACAGCGTCATCCTATGGGACCTCTGTCCCGTGCTGCCCATCGCTAACCAAAACATGGCCATGTGCCACACATCTGCTTCTCCATCCCACTACTTTGAGTCCTGCTCGTGTGTGTGTGTGTGTGTGTGTGTGTGTGTGTGTGTGTGTGTGCGCGCGCTGAGCCAAAGGCCATGAGTGTGCTAGACAAGCATTCTAACATTGCGCTACACCTCCAGACATTTTCATTTTTTGTTTTGAGAATGGGCCCCTCTCAGTTGCTGAGGCTGGCCTCAAATTTGAGATCCTCCTGCCTCTCAAGTTGCTGGATTATAGATGCACAGCTCTGCTCTTGCACTTATTCTAATTATCATGAGAATGCCCTCGGGGTAGACGCCAGCCCCCAAAGCCAGGAGACATGCCAGGCAAGTGGGCCCGAACCCAGCCCTCAGCCTGGACCCGGTCTCCTCCGCCAGCCCCCGCCCCAAACCACAGACCCACAAGCAAGAAAACTCCTGCTGGGTTTTAAAAGCTGCTCATTGATTTGGGGGGTTATTTGTTACGTGGCCGTATTACAGAAACTGCTGACTAATACACACACAATGTATCCACATTTAAAGTACACGCAAAGCTGGGCGTAATGGCGCACATTCATAATCCCAGCGCTCGGGAGGCTGAGACAGGAGGATCGCAGGTTCGTAGCCAGCCTCAGCTACTTAGTGAGGCCCTCTGCAACTTAGTGAGATCCTGTTTTAAATAAAGATTAAAAAAAAAATAGGGTGTAGCTTAGAGATAGAATTCCCCTGGGTCCCATCACCTATACTGCAAAATAAAATAAATAAATAAAAATAAAGTATGTGCAAAAAATATTACACATCTGTAAGAATACATGCAAATGATATATATGCTTTTTTGTGTGTGTGGTACTGGGGTTCCTGAAAGCCCTTCTACCTCCGGGCTACACTCCCAGACCTATTTTATATTTTTGAAACAGGGTCTCTTACGCCAGCGCAGCTGGCTTCAAACCTGAGCGATCCTCCTGTCTCTGCATCCCAAGCGTGAGGATTACAAGCGTGCGCCACCACGCCCGGCTGATATATATGCTTTAAACAGGACCAGAGGGTTGCCTGTACGGAACAGAGGGGAGTGGGTAAGGGGATGGGGGAACCAATCAATTAATCAGTCCACCGCATGGACAACCGAGGACCCCGACCTGATACGAAGAGTGATACGAGCTCCCTCTCTTCCCTTGAGTTTCAGTCTCCCCAAAATCAAATCCCTGAGGGCCGGGCCCTAGAAATAGTACGGGGGACGTATACAGTTGGTGTTCAGTAAGTACTTGATGAGCCAATGCCTTTGATAAAAATTCAGAAGGCTTTGGTCAGAACCCCCTTTCTGGAAGGAAGTTTGATTGTCTTGTTAGAATGCAAAACCCAAACATCCCCGCTGGCCTCTGTCGCCCGACTTCCCAGTCTGAGAGATCGGGATTGGCCGTGGACTGGCCTGCGTGCACGGGGCCTGCTGGAGGCGGGCGGCCCTCTTTTGAACCTGCCTACCCACTGAGTTCCCTTTGCTGGGAACACAAAGGACACCTGGTTGAACTAAATTGAATCTTCCTCACCATCTCAACCAGCTTATTTGTCAACTTCGGTCCTAAAGGGACGCTGATGAGAACGCCACGGGAAATAAATGAGCCGGCAGAGGCGCGAGGGCAGGCAGCGGGTGCTTTCTGATGTGAGGGCCACTCCCTGAGCCTCCCCTGCGCCGGGCCCCAGCAAGTTTTCAGGGAACAGAGGTGGCGTGTGCAGGAAGGGAGGACCGAGAAAGCGAGCCAGCCCGAAGCCTGCTTCCAATGGAGGAGGACACGGAGAGAGCTGGAAGCCCGGGCCGCCCGAGCGGCACCGTGGAGGTCCGGCTCCGCTGCCCACCAGCCTGGGTCTGAGGACTCCTTGAGGAGGTAGAAAGGAAATAGGCAGATAGGGAAAAGGCCTTGGTAGAAAAAAGCTAATTTCCTGAGTTTCCTGAGGGGCGACAAATTCCTGAAACTCCAAAGGCTCAGAGATAAGAAGGATCAGAGCTTCACAAAGCCATCCTGAGTTTCCTAATCAACAAACCCACCCAGCAAGTCTGGCATTCCTGAAAGGAGACCCTTCAAAGAACTTGCAAATGTCCTATGCAAATTCTCCTTGGAGTCACCACAACCACAAATGGACTTGCAAGCGGTCAGGCATCAGCCAGTGAGATGGCAAAAGTGGGTCACTTTCCCACTCGGGACCCCCTCCCCTTTTGGGGAGCTGTTCTTTCTCTCGCAGGTCGTGTTGGCACTGAGAGAAGGCAGAGTGCATCTGAGGGCACGTGGCTCGGGCGACTCTCGAGTAGTGACCTGAAGGCCTCTGCTGGACATCATGGCTGACCAGGCCCCTAGGGGTGACCTGTACCTCTTTTCTGGCAGATCGCGTGGACTCTGGGAGAAAATAGTTTGCAACTGATGGGCACTTGGCTCGGGCGACACTCGGGTAGTAACTCTGAAGGCAGCTACTGGACCCCGGAGTTCCGACAGCCCCTATGGGGTGTTCGGCCACTTTTCTCTATTCCCTTCTGGCAGACCACGCAGACTCTGGAAGAAAGCAGCCTGCACCTGAAGGCAATTCGGCTTGGGCTACTCTCAAGTATTGTCCTGAAGGCAGCTGCTGGACCCAGAGTTCCAGACCCTTTGGGGGTGTTCAGCCACCCTTGCCCCATTCCCTGCTGCTTCCAATAAACCTTTTACTCCCCTTCCTGAGGTCTGCGGGTGTCATTCTTCGCTCTCCATAGACAAGAACTCGCCGGGGTTTTCTCGCAAGAAACCCCCGTTTCATCCTGACTCGCATTTTGTAGCTGTGTCCTGAGAGAAACGTCAGGCGAGGCTGAGGTGGTCTGCGGCCGCACCTGGCCCAGGGTGGCGGCTTCACAGCCTGCAGCTCCGGTGTTTGCCGAGCGCCCGCGGGAGGCCGAGCGTCAGGCTGGAGCTGGGCACCGGACTGGGCGGCCAGGCAGTGCCCTCGTGGAGCTCAAGGGGGAGGGCGACTATTTTAGACCAGATAGTGGGGGCTGGCTTCTCTGACGATGGCACTGAGGTGAATCAGGGGCTGAAAAAGATCCCCGTGGGAAGCCCTGGCACAAACAGGGACAGGAAGAGCCCAGCTCCCAGCTCCTGGGGTGGCCACCGGGGAAGGCCAGGCCCCAGGTCCCCAGGCCTCTGTCTCCCCCACTGGCCACACCCCAATGGGGGTGGGGGATGTGGAGTCCACAGTGAGGGCTCTACTTGGATTTTTACTTCTGATAAGACTAAGTAGTAGCCTGTGTAACTTTGGGTTGTTTTTACCCTCAGGAATTAGCTGAAATCTTAAGTGAGGGCAGGGGTGGTGGCATATGCCTGTAATCTCAGTACTTGGGAGGCTGAGACAGGAGGATCGCAGGTTCGAGGCCAGCCTCAGCTGCTTAGTGAGGCCCTCTGCAACTTAGTGAGACCCTGCTCTCAAAATAAAAAGGGATGGGAGTATGGCTCAGAGGTAGAACACCTCTGGCTTTGATACCCAACAATAAAACAAGTAGCGGGGGGATGTGGTGGGGAGGCAGTGATGTCCTAGTGGCCATGGGTGCGGTTGGGGAGCCACTATTATTTGGTTTAGTAGATGGATGACGCTGAGCCAGAGGGATCCAAGATCTGGGTTCAAATCCCAACTCAGATTTGCAAGCAGAGCGGCCTTCCCCACTCTGAGCCTTGGTTTCCTTACTTGTAAAGTAGACGGGATTGTTCTGACGTGAGTGCCTCCCGGTCCCTTTAGGGCCTGGGCTGTGATTGGCCTGGGCGTGTTAAGTCAGGCGGTGCCCTGAGCAGGTGCAGCCAATCCCTGATCCTCCTGTCTCAGCCTCCCAAGTACACGGGTTGCAGGCATTTGGGGCTGGAGGTTTAGCTCAGTGGTAGAGCACTTGCCTCCAATACTCAAGGCCCTGTGCAATGCATTGCAATCCCCCCCCCAAAAAAAGGTGCAATTTAATAAACAATAACATAGGTACATACCTGTGATCCCATCTCCACAATGGAGATTAATGACAGGGACCCCAGTCCTTTGAGCAACGCTTTGCCCTCTGTTGTCCCGCCCCCGGCCTCACCTCATTGGACCTGAGCAGATCCGGCTCCAATGGGACCAATTAGATTCTCTCTTGTTGGCTTTTTAAAAACAGGGCCTAGGGAGTTGGTCAACTGCAGGTCAGCCCCCCCCCCCCCCCCGCAGAGCTTGGGGAGGTCACGGGATAGGGAGGGCTTGCTTAGAGGTGAGACCCTGGCCATCAGAGGCAGAGTCAGGTCCCTTCCCACCTTCAATATCTGCATGGGGTTCTGAGGCCTCACAGACAATCCTCTTAACGCCCCCAACCTTCAATGCAAAGATGAGGGGCTTAGGAAGTGCTTTCCGGTCACGGCCCTGGTCTGCCTCACTCAGATGGCCCCTGAGAGACGCCCCAGAGGGCCAGGCAGGACGACCTCGACTCCCCAGAGCTGAGAGTTCCTGGCTCTGCAGAGGTCTCCACCCAACCAAGCAGCCCTTGTCACTCTGGCTGGAGTCTCGGGAGGGACAGAAGCAGATGCCCTAACAGAGATTTCCAAAGCCCCTCCGGCAGAGGGCGTCAGGATGAACAGGCGGGCAGAGAAGCCGCAAGGATCCCGGCGGGCTGGGCACCACCTGCTACAAGGGGCCGGGCCGGAGAAAGACTGAAATCAGGCTCCTTCATCGTGTTCAAGACACAAATCAAAGGCAGGGAGGCACAGGCCGCTGGCATCCAGGGGTGCGATGTCAAACGTGTGGCGCTAAGTCAGCAGATCCCCCCAGCTTCGCCTCGTTTCTGACTTCTCTGGCCAGAAAGAGGATAATTAAATAGAAAAGGGCAGAGGGCACACTGGTCAGGAGGACGGAGTCCAGGCGAAGGCCCAGCTGTCTGTGCCTGTTCGGCCTCCTGTTAGGCGCACACGCAGAGCCGGGCCTGGGGACCCTCCGCGTGGATCGATGGGCCTTTGTTGGTGTGCAGCGGGCTCCTCCCGGGAACTGGTGAGGAGCCAAGCACCTGACAGCAGGCGCATTTCAAATTCCAACTTGTAATGAGGCATTCCAACTTCAGAGGGGGAAGAGAGTGCAATCTGCAAATTCAAGGGTGTCAGGCGTGTCAGCCAGCCAGCCAGCCAGCCACCCAGGCTCCGGGTTAGCTGCAGGGGTGGATGCTGGGAGGCGAGTTCAGTTTCCCACACCCTCCGCACACCTGTCCTCCTCCCACCTGTATGCCTGGCTGCAGGGCGGGATGGTACTGTGGGAAGCAGAGAGACAGCTCTCAGGCCACAGAAGAGGACTTTCAAGCAGCAAGACTCTGGACTTTTAAGTTCAAAAGCCACAGTTTTCATTGTGTATCATATATTCAGAAGAGATGAAGGTCAGAAGGACCACTCCTCTCCCCTGGCCTCAGGCTATGCTGAAAAAAATCAGCTTCTCTAGCTGGAGGGATGGGAAGGGGAGTCAGGGGTATGACAAAGATGTCTACCAACAAAACCCATTTCTTCTTCCTCGTGGGCACACAAGGAAAGTACTTTTTATTTGTTTATTTATTTATTTATTTATTTATTTATTTTTGGCACCAGGGGCTTTTCTACCTCCGGGATACACTTCAAGACCTATTTTATGCTTTATTTGGAAACAGGGTCTCACTAAGTTGCTGAGGCTGGCTTTGAACCTGTGTGATCCTCCTGTCTCAGCTTCCCAAGCACGGGGATTACAAGCCTGTGCCATCATGCCTGGCTGGAAAGCACATTTTCCAATGTCCGCTGTGGCAGGGTGCTGCCATGTGACCAAGTTCAGGCCAACAGGATGAGCCGCAGTCCCACACCAAGCTCTTCTTCCTCTCTATCTCCAACACTGGCTGAAGGGAAGACTCCAAAGCCCTAAAGGAGGGACAGCCACCAAAAGGAAAGGAAGGCATGCCTTTGAATGAACCCATGCAGGGGACACCTGCGTTGTGCTCAGTGTGAGTGGAAAGTCAGCTTTTGTCATGCAGAGCCCAAGATCTGGGGGCTTGCTCCTTATAGCAGCTGGTGATACTAATACAAAAGGAAGCAAAGAAAGCCGGCAGCATGGCAGGGATCTCGGAAGTGGGTCACCGTAGCCTTCCCCAACACACGTGCACACGCTCATGCACACACCTTCCTATAAGAGACTAATAGAACTTAGGTAATCTCACCTCCCACGGGGAGATGGGGGAAGAGAGGGAGGTGGAGAGAGAGAGAGAGAGCAGTGAGGACCTCAGTGGATAAGCAAGATGGTCCATGCATACAACCTCAAGAAGGAATGAGGCTGGTGTGGGATGCTGCAGCGGGTTTCTGGACAAACAGGCCTGGACAGCTCGGAATGTTCCTCTTGAGGCCAAAGTTGGCATGAGTGTGGATGAAGAATCAGCAGAACTCATGGGGCTTTAGGGTCGGATCAAGAAGGACCTGGTAGAACCCACACAGGTTAATCACTTATCAGTGGGTGGTGGGTGGGGGGATGGACAAATAAGTGGATGGATGGATGGGTGGGCAGATGGATGGGTGGTGGGTGGATAGATGGGTCAGTGGGCAGGTAGGTGGATGGATGGAGGGAGAGTGGATGGATAGAAGGATGGGTGGTGGGTGGATGGATAAATAAATGGATGGACAGATGGGTGGGCAGATGGATGGGTGGTGGGTGGATGGATAAATAAATGGATGGACGGATGGGTGGGTAGATGGATGGATAGTAGGTGGATAGTGGTGGTGGACGTATGGGTGGGTGGGTAGATAAAGGAGCAGGTGGGGTAGGTAGATAGCTGAATCCCCTCTGAGTATCCTCATGTTCTTTTATATCTGTGTAGCAGATATGGTCTAAGTACTGGAAATACAGTAACAAACAAAGCAGACAGCGTTTTGGTGAATACTACAGCCTTTGGTTCATATCTCTGCAGTTAGACCTAACTACAACCCTGCTACTATCAGTCCCATATCATAGATATGTAACCTGAGGTTCAACAAGATATAAATAACTTTCTTCCAAGTCACAGAGCTGGAGAGTGGGATGGTAGGGTCTGAACCCAAGCAGCCTGCTTCCAAAGCCCTATGCATGCTGCTTTTAGTGAGTTTTTGATTGGATAAGTTGAACCAAGACAATGAACACATAAACCCACAGGTCTGCTTGTCCTGGCCGTGCCTGGTGTCTGAGCCCACAGGTCTAGCATGGTGGTGATGGCTGGGGCCACTCTACAGCAGCCCCTTCTGGTGGGGATGCACACTCCAGCTCCAGGGCCGGTACGTACTGAGCACCTGCTACACCTGTGGCTCCCATCCACCCTCTTCTGTCGTCCAGGCTTTCTGCCTGTGTCCTGTAGGGGTTTAATTTGTGCTCCCCGGGAAAAGCCCTTGGACATATATGGGACATCAAATTAATGAGGGGCAGGAACCCAGCAGCCCTGGGAGCGGCCAGCGGCAGCCATGAGTACAATGTGTTTGGAGCCAAGGCCAAGCCCCCAGGGTCCCGTGTGGGTCCTGCTGCATGCCCATAGGGAAGCAAGAGGTAAAGAGGGGCAGGGGAGGGGGAGCCAGGGAGGGCTCCCTAGGACCTACTGCCAGGCAGAGACATACATGGAAGTGCTGGTAGAAATACTGGGACCATCAACTTGGGGAAGGAAAAGGCTTTCTTTCTTTCTTTCTTTCTTTCTTTCTTTCTTTCTTCTTTGTGGTGCTGGGGATTGAGACCAAGGTCATTCTACTCTGAGCTACACCCCCAGCCTGCTTTTATTTTAAAGCAGGGTCTGGCTAAGTTCCTGAGGCTGACCTAGAACCTGAAATCGTCCAGTCTCAGCCTCCCAAGTACAGAGATTACAGGGGTGTGCCACCACACCCAGCCTGAAAGATTTCCTTCTTTCTTTCTTTCTTCCTTCCTTCCTTTCTTTCTTTCTTTCTTTTCAAATACTGGGGGTGGAACCCAGGGGGGGCATTCTACCTCTGAGTGACACCCCAGCTCTATTTTTTATTCTTTATTTTGAAACCGGGTCTCACTGAGTTGCAAAGGGCCTCACTAAGTAGCTGAGACAGTCTGTGAACTGCGATCCTCCTGTCTCAGCCTCCCGAATGCCGGGATTACAAGCCTGCGCCCCCACGCCCGGCTGAAAGATTACAGAAAATGTGTAGAAGAGGAAGAAAGAGGAGGAGGAAGGGGGGAAGAGGAGGAAGAAGTGGAGGAGATGAGGGGGAGGAAGAAGAAGAAACAGAAGAGTTGGATAAACTTAGCAACTTTAAAATTAAGAATTTCTTTTTTTTTCTTTTAACAATTTTTTTATTGAACATAAATAGTATACATTTAAACTATATTTGGTGCCCTCTTCCCCCCGCCCCCGTTTTCCCTCCCCCCCTCCCAGCAATGGTTGTCCAGGTTAAACATGTCTTATTCATAATTTTACACATGTTCAGGTGTAGACCCTCATTAATCAAGATCAGCCTTCCTCCTCTCCTATCTTTCCATTCAAAGAATTTCTCTGAACACTTACTCTACGCCATATAACAATTTAACTCACAATTTATTCAACACCTATATATATAACAGCTAAAGCTATAAAGCTCTTAGAAGAAAACAAGGAGGACAAGTTTCCTGATGCTGGATTTGGCAGTGATTTCTTGGGTGTGAAACCAAAAGCACAGGCAACAAGAGGAAAACAGACACGTCGAACCAATAAAAATCTAAACGGCATCGAGGGACGAGGCCGAGAGTCTGGAAAGGCAGCCCGGGTCCGGGGAGGAGCTGCTTGAAAATCTGCTAGCTGATGAAGGGTTAATATCCAGAACACATGAACAGCTCCTCCCCTAACTCAACAAGGGCCATCACCAAGGACCTGAGTAGACACCTCGCTGAAGAAGATCTACAAAGAGTCACGAGAGCCACGAAAAGATGCTCATCATCAGTAAACATTAGGGGAATGCAAAGAAAAACCACAACGGCGGAGGGGAGGAGAGGGGAGGAGAGGAGAGGAGAACCGGGCGCGGGGTGCACTATGATCCCAGTACTTGGGAGGCTGAGACAGGAGGATCACTGGGTTGAGAACAGCCTCAGCAACTTAGACTCTCAGCAACCTAGTGAGACCCTGTTTCAAAACAAAAATTAAAAAAAAAAAAAGGTCTGAGGGTATAGTTCAGAGGTAGAGTGCTCCCAGGCTCAATCCCCAGCAACACAAAAGAAGAGAGGGGGAGAAAAGGGGAGAGAAAGAGAGCAGAGGAGAGCAGAGGAGAGGGGAAATAGCAGGCGTTGCCAGGAACTGGAGAAACTGGAACTCCTGCAAGCTGCTGGTAGAAGTACAAATGGTGCAGCCACTTTGGAAAATAATGTGGTGGTTCCTCAATTAATCAAACATAGAGTTACTATATGATCCAGCAATTCCAGTTCTGGGTATTTACCCACAAAAGTAGACAACAGAGCCGTAAACAGATATTTAAACATCTATGCTCATAGCAGCAATGTTCTCAACAGCCTACATATTAACCTAAATGTTCCTCAGTGGATAAACAAGATGGTCCATGCATACAACTTTAAGAAGGAATGAAGCCGGGCGTGGTGGTGCATGCTTGTAATTCCAGTACTTGGGAGGCTGAGACTGGAGGATCACAGGTTCAGAGCCAGCCTCTGAAACTTAGCAAGACTGAGTTTCAAAATTTAAAAAAAAAGGGCTGAGGGTATAGCTCAGAGGTAAAACACTCCTGGTCCAATCCCCAGTACCACAAAAGAGGAAGAGGAGGAGGAAGAGGAGGAGGAGGAGGAGGAATAATAAAATTCTGGCACATACTACATTATGGATTTACCTTGAAGACATTATACATCAGACACAAAAGGTCAAATATTGATGACAGCACTTTCATGAGCAACCTAAACTAGTCCAATTTGTAGACAGAAAATAGAATGTTGAGCTGGGCGTGGTGGCGCACGCTTGTAATCCCAGCATTCGGGAGGCTGAGACCAGAGGATTGCGGTTCGTGGACAGCTTCAGCCACTTAGTGAGTCCCCCTGCGACTCAGTGAGACCTGGTTTCAAAATAAAGAAAAAAAATAGGGCAGGGGGTGTAGCTCCGAGGTTGAATGTCCCTGAGTTCCATCTCCAGCCCCACACACACAAAAAAAAAAACCAAAAAAAAAAAAAAAACGAAAGAAAATAGAATGTTGGTTTGCAGGGGCCGAGGGGAGGGAGACAGAGGGAGTTATCGTCTAGTGGGTACAGAGATTCCATCTGAGAAGATGAGGATTCTGGAGATGGATGGTGGTGACGGTTACACACAATGCGAATATATTCAACGCTGCCGGACTGTGCACTTGAAGATGGTAAAGATGGTAAATTTATGACATGCATATTTCACTACAATAAAAAGTTAAAAACTTCTGTTCATCCAAGAACATCTGAAACAAGGCACGCCACCGAGTGGGAAAGATATTTGCAATACATATGAGCAACTGAGGATTATAGTATGTTAAAAAAAAAACTCCTATGAATCAATGAGAAAAAGACAGATAATCTTATAGAAACACTGGCGCAGGATGCAAACAGGCACTTCACGCAAGAGAAAATCCAAATAGCCACGAACACGAAGAGACGCTCGGCCTCATTAGTCATCGGGGAAATGCAAATTGTAAACCGGCAAGACACCATTTCTCACCCGCCAGATTGGCAAAATTTATAAACCTGCTAATGCCGAGTCTTGTCAAGGACGGAGAGATGGCAATTTTCATACTCCATTAGTGAGAGTATAAATAGGAATGCCCACTTTGGGAAGTAGCTACACCAAGTCCAAGACCCGCTGAGCCGGCCCGCAATGCCAGGTCTGGGTAAACACCCCAGTTTTCAAGCCGGAGCCGGCCTCAGGGTCAGCAAAGGGCACATAGACCTCACTTGCCGGCCCCGCCCCAGAGCTTTCAGCTCAGGTCTTTCTTGGAGCCTGAGGAGCCGCAGCTCTAATGCGTTTCCCACGTGAGGCTGAAGCTGCTGGTCTGGGGACCACACCTGAGGAACCAGCAGCGCTGTTGGTAACAAATGCTGAAGACAACCCAACGATCCCGTAGGAGCAGCCTGAATGAATACCAGGTGGTACGCTCATACAACGGAGCATCATACAGCAACAAAAATGAGCAGACTATAGGTACACAATCAAATCAGATGCAAAAGAGATGCCACTGATGTTTTAAAAAAGTGTTCAAAAGTGAGCAAATCTATAGTGTTTAAGTTTGTGTCCTTGTTAAATTATACAGCAGGGCGGCTAAGGAACTCTTTCTGTAAAAGAACAGAGTAAATATTTCATCTTGTGCAGGCCAGATGAACTCCGTCACAATCACTCAGCTCTGCCATTGGAGCCCAAGAGCAGCCTTGGACAACACGGAGAGAAATGAGCACGGCTGTATTCCAATAAAACTTTATTTACAAAAAGATGCACCGGGCCATAGTTCGTTGACCACAGTTATAACACTGAGTGAGACAGGGTAGCCCTCCTCTGGGGGAGGGAGTGGGTAGCGGTCAAGAACCAGATCCAGGGGGCTTCTAGAAAGCTAGCAATGACCTTGAAGGGAATCAAGGTTTTTCTTTATGACAATTTGTTAAATATAATTTGTATTTTACTGAATTGTATTATGTTTCCCAATTCTAAAAAATAAAAGTTTAAAGGAATAAATAATAGGTCAACAAAATGTAGTCTCCCCATACAGAGCAGTGGACCTCACTGAGGGAGATGAGTGGTTGCTGGCGGCCAGGAAGGGGAGGGAGGAGGCTGCGTGACAGCGAGGGCCGGGGCATACCCACTGGGGCAACAGGGCTCTTGAACTCAAAATGAAATTTCCAGCAGACCTCAAGCAAAGCGAAGCTTTGTGGATGTCAGGCTGGCTTCCGGAGCCAGAGCCGGGCGGACCCTCGGGTACCAAAACACAGTGGGGTAAGAGGATTTTGTTCTGGTGTTCCACAGCACAGGAGGGTGACTATAGTCCACAACTTGTCATACAGTTCAAAGTAGTTAGAACAGAGGAGTTTTGAAGGTTTCCCAACACAGAGAAATGATCATGTTTGAGGAGATGGAATGCTAATTACACGGTTTGATTACTATATGGTATATACGTGTATCAAATACTTATCATTCCAGCTCCATAAGGAAGAGCAAATATTCTGGGTCATTTTTTGTTGTTTTATGGTACTGGGGATTGAACCCAGGGGAGCTCTCCTTCCGAGCTACACCCCTATTGCTTTTTATGTTTCCTTGGCAACAGGTCCCCTGAGACTGCTCAGCATCTCGCTCAGTCTAGACGAGGTGTCTGCAGAACCTCTGACCTCTTGGGCTTTAGATTGTTGAGGCTGGTCTCGAACCTGTGACCCTCCTGACTCAGCCTCCCAAATACTGGGGTTACAGAGGTATGCCGCCACACCTGGCTGTGGTCAATTTTTCAAAATGTTATTTGGCAATAATATGAAACTAAGTACCGACGTACGCCACTTGCGAATCCTCGCACACGTGATGCCAAGGGAGAACAACTGGAGGCTGGAGTCCTCGCATTACACGGCTCCACTTAGACACGCCCAGCATTGGCAAGGCTGTCAAGATGGAGAGTACACCGGCGTGTCTAGGTTTGTGGGGAGATGGCTCAGAGAAATGAGGGTTCCCTTGGTGTGACAAAAATGCCAACTCTCAGCCGGGCGTGGTGGCGCACGCTTGTAATCCCCGCGCTTGGGAAGCAGGGACAGGAGGATCACGCAGGTTTGAAGCCAGCCTTGCTGGCTTAAGAAACCCTGTTTCCAAATAAAATATAAAATAGGTCTGGGAGTGTAGCCTGGAGGTAGAAGGGTTTCCAGGAACCCCAGTACCACCAAAAAAAAAAAAAAAAAAAAAAAAAAAAAAGCCAACTCTGAAGGTACTCATTGAGCCGTACAACTTATGTGGGCAAAAGGAAACAAAATTTTAATAAAACTATTACCAAAATAATTTATTTAATTTAAAATTGGGGCGAGCTCAGTGGTAAGGCAGTTGCCTAGCATGCACAAAGGCTCTGGGTTCCATCTCCAAAACAACTAAGTAATGAGCAAAATCAGGGTCTCTATCCTTGGGACCAGAGATGAGTGATAGGCATGTTGAATGAGACCAACCAGACAGAAGCCAACACACAGAAGCACCCGTCCTTCCTCCTGCTCCAGAAGCCCCAACTCATCACCTTGGGCCCTTTCTCTGTCTTTGGCAAACTATAAGATGAAAATAGGAAGCCCAAGAAGCCAGAGATTTGGGGGGCAAACAAGAGTCGGGGTATCATCCCTGCCAGAAAAATGAAGTGTGTGTGTGTGTGTGTGTGTGTGTGTGTGTGTGTGTGTGTTACTGGGGATGGAATCCAGGGGTTATTCTACCTCTAAGCTACACCTCCAACCCTGTTTTATTCTTTTATTTTGAAACAGGGTCTCATTAATTGGAGAGTTTCGCTAAGTTGCTGCTGAGGCTGGCAAATCTGTCCTACTGTCTCAGCCTCCCAAGCACTGAAATTACAAGCATGTGCCACCACGCCCGGCTGACACAAACTTTTTAGACTCAAATGCAATTTCCAGAGAAGGCTCAAGTAAAGCAAAGCAAAGCCTCGTGGGAGTCAGGCTGCTGTGGGAGCCACAGCTAGGCCTTGGGAGCCAACTCCTGGGCTGGTCCCTAGGAACAATCCCAGTGAGTTCCTAGTGCTTTGGGTGGGGCGGCGGGGTTCAGACCCTGCTCCTATGCAGGCTAAAGACGGCACATTCGGGTGTTCTGCATCCCAGCTTCACAGCGCCTCGGGGGAGCCTGGCAGATGGCTGCCAATGTTGAGGCTGCAGGAGCCAGCAGATGGCTGCGGCAGGAGCAGAGGGTGCCTGGCTTCCCTCAGCTGCCGCCTCCCTCCTGCGCACCACGCAGGTCCTGACAGCTGTGAGCCCGTGAGCCTCCCAGCTGGGTCACAACACAGAGAAAACAGACCAGAGAGCTTCCCAGGCACAAGAGGGACCAGGGGGCCCCCAGGCTGGACGGGAAGACCTGTGAGGTGTGGGCAGAAATCGCCCGGGGCTGACGGAGAACATCTGACTTGCTGTGTGACCTCAAGCAGGTAGCTCAACTTCTCTGAGCCAGCTGCCTCTCAGCTCTGGGGTAAGCTGGAGAGAATGGCTCCCGCTCCAAAGAGCTGTCAGAATAGTTCAAAGAAGCAAAGGGGCATGGAAGTATCCAGCAGCAAGTGGAATTCTGTGCATTCCTCAGTGCGGATCAGTTGAGTGGCAGCCGAGAAGAAATGAATGCAAATTAAGTCACTTCCCAAGGCAGCCTTCGGGGTGGCTGAACCGGAGGGACAGGGACAGCCAGACCCTGTAAACGCTCAGGTGGGACATCTCACTGAACTCTCAGGAAGGCCCCACGACGCGGGTGTGATGATCTCCATTTCACAGATGAGGGAAATTGAGTCCTAAGAGGAGGAGTGCCCTGCAGAGGCCTCACAGCTGCCTGCGCACTTCAGCATAACTCTGGGAAGCTCCGCCTTTACGTCCCAGCTCTCAGCACCTGGGCCTGGAGCGGGTGTCCTCACCTCTCTGAGTCTCAGCTTTCTTTCTTTCTTTCTTCTTCCTTCCTTCCTTCCTTCCTTCCTTCCTTCCTTTCTTTCTTTCCTTATTTATTTATTTTTAACCTCTCTGGGTCTCAGCTTTCTGATCTGAAGAATAAAAAAATAAATAATACCTAATTTGTGGACTATGACTAGGGTTCAATGGAATGATGGCTTGAAAGGCACTGGCATACAGCAGGTGCTCTATAAGTGCTCCCCATAGGTGTTGGGGCTCGCTCGAGGGAGGCTATGCACACTGCAGGGTCCACTTCTTAGGGCCTGTGCACAGGAAGCAGGCCAGCTATACTCAGCCCGTGGCAGCTACAAGGAAGTTCATCACGGGGACTCAGTTTCCTCATCTGTAAGATAGAGCAAGTGAGACCAGGTTTCTGAGTTCTTCTGTGTAAACCAGCTTTCCATCACTGAGAAAAAACACCAGAGATCAGCCTGGTGTCTAAGGAGAGAAGGTGTATTGTGTTCTATGGTTTTCAGAGGCTTCAGTCCATGGTCATTTGGCTCTATTGATGTTGCATGTATGGTGATGCAGTGCACCATAGCAGATACTTGTGAGAGCAGAAACTGTTTTCCTCGTGGCTATTGGAAAGCAGAGAGGAAGACAGACAGAGAGATAGGGGATGAGGTCTCAATGGACCCCTCAAGGACCTGCCCCAATGACCTAACTCTCTCCCATGAGGCCCCACCTTCTAAAGTTTCCACCACCTCCAAATAGGGCCATATCTAGGACCAAGTCCTCATATACATGGGCCTGTAGGGGATATTCAAGATCCAAATGGTAGCATGCCTCCCTAATTAACCTCTTCTTGGCCTCAGTTTCCCCACTCATGACATGGTATATCAATAATACAAACCTTTCCAAGTTGCTGGGGATCAGGTGAGCCTGGAATGTTGCTCAAGCATAAATAAATCTGAGGTTTTTATTTTTTTTTTTTAAGCAACATGGAAAAAACTGACTGGCACACTAAAACTATGGTTGACAGATAGTACTCGGGATGAATCTAAAGCACTTAGACTTTCAAAGTGAATCAATATAAGGAAATACAATAAGTGAATGAAATGGGGAGGTACAGTACAAGGCAAGGTTGTGGGTACAAAAGGAAAATGCAGGCCCTTTGTTGAACAGTCATGAAGAATTTCAAGACATGACAATAGAGGATTGAGTCAAGCATAAGGTCCATCTATGCACAGGACCTATGTGGCCATACAGGTCATGTCATGAAGCCAGCTCTGGATCTGGATCTTAGCAGGGCCACAGGCTACATGGATGTATGCATGTCTTTAATTCATAGAACTGAACACCTATAACTGATGTCTTTCATTGTTTGGAAGTTATATGAATGAAATTATAATTGGTTCTCTCTATCTGTGAATTGTCTTCACAGACTCAACCAACTGCAGATGAGAAAAATGTTTTAAATTGCATTTATATAGAAATACAATAACGTACAGAGTTTTTCTTATCATTATCCCCTTAACAATACAGTAGAACACCTATTTACATAGAATTTACATTATATTAGGCAGAATAGGTAATATAGAGATGATTTTAAATATATACTTAGCCAGGCTTGGTGGTGCATATGTGTAATCCCAGCCCTTGGGAGGCTGAGACAGAAGACTCACAAGTTTGAGACCAGCTTCAGAAATTTAGCAAAACTCTCAGCAACCTTGTGAGACCCTGTTTCAAAACAAATACTAAAAGAAGGACTAGGGTATAGCTCAGAGGTAGAATTCTGGGCTCAATCCCCAGCACCACAAAATAATAAAGTACATACTTTATGCTATATAGGAGTCTAAAATATATGGTAGAGGTTATATGCAAATACCATGGCATTTTATATAAGAGATTTCGCATTTGTGGATTTGGGTATCTGATGTACCCAGTTCTTCATGGATAACAAGGGATAACCGTCTATAGCTTTTTAAAAGGAAATATGTCTGCTCTGGTTTGGTTATTTAATGTCCCCAAAGGCCATGTATTGAAGGCTTGGTCTCCATCCCTGGTGCTATTGGGAAGTGGTGGAAACTCTGATAGGTAGGGGCTTGTAGGAGGTCCTTAGGTCGCTGGGGCTATACCCCTAAAAGGGTTGTGGAATCCCAGTCACTTCCCCTCTCTCTTTCACTCCCTGGCCACGCAGTGAACTGTTGTATTCCACCATGAGCCCCAGCAGTGATGTGCTGCCTCACCACAGACCCGAAGCAACAGAGCCAACTGACCCCTGACTGGAACTCTAAAACCATGAGCCAAAATAAACCTTTTCTCTTTATAAATTGATTGCCTCCAGCATTTGTTATAGTAACAAAAAGCTGACTAACACACTTGACAAAAACAGGGTTATCACTTATCTCCACTTTGCGGCAGTGTGAATCGGCAATAAGCTGCCAAGCACAGAATTGAGAGAGGAAGATAGTCATCTCTTCACCCTGCCTGCGTGTCCCTGGCCCCTTCATGCAGTTGTATGGGGTGTGAACTTCGCAGTCCAAAGCTATTTACATAGACCACATTACAAGTCACTTGCACGATGGACCCCAGAGTTTTACAATTTCTCACACTGAGATATGATGAGACCTCAGAGCCATTTGGAAATTTAAATTACCACTGTTTACATTTAATGGAGTCCTCTCACCATGGAGAAACTGTTTCCAATTATAAAGCATAAAAGCTGGTCACTGTTGAGGGCTAATATGACGCTCAGTAAGAGAGTGAGCAGGCGAGAGTGCCCAGATACCTAATTACCTGGAAAGATAATCTTGAATAATTGGAACTAGAGCAGCTAAAGCAATTATTAGATGTTGTGATCTCCGGGAGCAAACCTCCACTAGGCTTGGGGATTTAATAACTGCGTAATTAGAGGAATCCAGAACTTCAGAGGAGAATGCGGCAGAACCCACCCTCGAGAATCGGGGAGTGAAGCCGGTGGTTGGCTGAGGAGGATGGTTGCAGTGCGGCGGTGTGGACGGAATGTCAAGGCAGATGGGGTGCAGCTTAAAAGACCTTGGCACCCTGGAGGGTGAGCTGACTTTGATTTAAACCCGCTGTGTGACCTTGAGCAAGGCTCTGAACCTCTCTGGGCCCTCCCTTCCTTCCATCGTTCAGCCATCACTGCCGGGCACTGAGGCCTCTTGTCGCGTCCCTTTGCATAGACTCTTCATTCTACCAGGATGATCTCCCCTGACCTCCTGATGCACAAGGACGAACTATGCTCCTCCTCAAGCCCTTCCCACGGGGTGCTTGTTATGGTTTGCATCTTAAATGCCCCCAAAAGCTATGCGCTAAGGGCTTGGCGCCCAGCCTGCGGCGCTGTTGGGAGGTGGTGGAATATTTAGTAGGTGGGGCCTGCCGGAAGGAAGGTAAGTCATTGAGGGCGAACCTTAAAGAGAACATTGGGGCCCCACCTCTTCCTCCCCGCCCTTCTTTTAGTACTAGGGGTTGTAGGGGCTTTCTACCTCTGAACTTCACTCCCAGCCCCAGTTCCTTTTTTATTTTGAAACAAAGTTGCTGAGGGTCTAGCTAAGCTTCTGAGGCTGGCAGCAGACCTATGATCCTCGGGTCTCAGCCTCCCAAGCACTAGAATTTCAGGCACCACCACGCCCGGCTTCCTCTCCCCTTTGTTGCTTCCCAGCCCCCACGAGCTGAGAGTTCCACAGACACCGAGCCACTCCGCCTTGCCACAGCGCAAGCAACAACCAACAAGCAACCACCGACCAGACAACCTCTGGGACTGTGTGCCAAAGCAAGCCTTTTCTTTTCTTTTCTTTTTTTTTTTTTTTTTTTTTGTGGTGCTGGGGTTCCTGGAAGCCCTTCTACCTCCGGGCTACACTCCCAGACCTATTTTATATTTTTGAAACAGGGTCTCTTACGCCAGCACGGCTGGCTTCGAACCTGCGCGATCCTCCTGTCTCCGCCTCCCAAGCAAGCGTGCGCCACCACGCCCGGCTTTTTTTTAAGGTGTCTACCTCAGGCAGTTTGTAACACACCAGCTCGCCACCACGCGGCTTCCTGCAGCTTCCTGTCTACCTTCAAAGACGGAGGCTCTCTGTCCCTGTGTCCGGCCCTGCCCCCAACTCAAAGGTGAGATCTCTGAAGCAAGGGCCGCCGGGTTCTCCTCACACTGAGGGACGAGGCCGCGGGCCCCAGGCCAGGTGGACACCAGTCATAGAAACCCTTTCCTGAAAGCCAGGCTGTGTTCTGCCCTTGTCCCGGGAAGTGAGTGGCACCGGGTAGCCGGCTCTGGTGTGGGTCTTTTGGGAGCAGCCAGCAGGTGATCGCCTGGGGAAAGCTTCCGTGCATGGGCCAGGGCTGATCAGACTGTAAGTGATACCAGCTATGTCAGAAGGCTGCAAGTATCACCTCGATATCGCCTGAGAGTAGGAGGTAAGATGGGGTAATGGACCTGTGGAGTGCTGGGCAGGTCTCTTGAAATGTCTGTCTTGGGAGCACAGAGCAAGGGAACCGGGGTGATCTGGGGTCAAGGGAGGGATCTGGAGGTGGGACCTGCGGGTTGGCTCATAAGGGTTGGTGGGGAGCACCCCAGGTGGCCAGGGATGGGTGGACTGTCCCCGGATTAATACACATGGCTCTGACCGCCGGCCACCGGGTGTCCCGGCTGCGGCCAGCGGGCCGTCCCCGTGTGGCTCCCGTGTCAAAGCGTGGGCATCTGTGGAAGTTGGCCCCCCCTCTCTTTTCCCTGCTCAGCGTGTTCTGATCTGTGCACGTTTCAGTTCTATGACATGGATCAATAAAACGCACTAAATAAATTAAGTGAGCAGCAGAATTGTAAATCGATTTCAGGCAGAGAACAGAGAGGTTGAGGGAACCGACAAGAGACTATTGTAGGAGCTGATGTGGGAACTGAGTCACACAGGGCTCCAGCTGCGGCCGCGGGCCCTGAAAGATCAGACCGATGAAACCTGCAGCTCTGGAGATGGCTTCATAGAAATTGCTGGCTGAGGGCTGCCGGAGATCCCAGCTCCCTGGGAACAGGGCAGCAGGCAGGGGTGAATTAAAACTGAGCTCAGGCCTGGTGGATCAGAAGAAACTAAGACTTCAGAGGCCGGACCCAGGTTTCCAAATCTGAATGGACCACCCTGAGTCCATACATATTTTATTCATTCAACAAACCTTTACTAAATCCTTACTCTGAGCAACCCTGCCCCACACATGAGGGCCACACACAGGACAAGGTATAGTACTTGTCCTCAGAGAGCATCCGGCCTGGTGAAGGTCACCATAATACGTCATGATGGGCGCTAATAAGACCTGTCACTGCAGTGAGCCACCCCTGGGGGCCAGGGACAGCTTTTCATAATGGGTTGTGCTTGTACTGGGCTGTTGTTTTGTTCTGGCACTGGGGATTGAACCCAGGGACATTCTAACTCCCAGGTAGACCCCCGGTGCTGTGTTGTTTTGAAAACTGAGGGTCATGCCAAGTTGCTGAGGCTGGCCTTGAACTTGTAACCTTCCTGTTTCAGCCTCCAAAGACTGGGAATACAGGCATGTGCCACTGCACCTGGCTTATGCTGGGGTTTGAAGGGTGAATAGAAGTTTGCAAGGTAAGCGAGAGGTGGTAAGGGCAGGTCAGACAGAAGGGACTGTGTACCCAAGGTGCGGAGGCAAGGGAAGACGAGCGGTCTGGAGAGATGTGTGGGCATGGTGGGGGGCAGAGCCAGGGAGCCGGATTCACGTCAGGGACGGTAGGAGAGGATGGAAACAGACAGGAACCTGATCGTGATGAGCCATGAAGGTCATGTTCAAAACGCCTAAGTTTGGGAGCCATGAAAGGGTTCTAAGCAGGGACCCCCTGTGATTGGATTTTCATCTTAGAAAGATAATCTGAAATTCAGCCTGAGAAACATTGTCTCTTTCCCTTTTAATGAAGCACCACACACGTGCAGAAAGGGAACCGAGTATAGACCTACAGCTAGGTGGACTTGTCCTCAAGCAAACACAGGAGAGTGACCAGCGCGGGCTCAGGATGGCACGCCACCGCTCCGGGTCCCCGCCCCCAAGAGCAGCCGCTGAGCCCGCGCGCACACACAGGGGCCGCTGTCTGTGTGGTCCCGTGTCTTATACCGTGAAGCCACGTGATAAGATGTCTTTTGACTCTGACTTCTCTTGCTCAACACCCGTGCTGCCGCGAGCAGCTGTCTGCCGTCCCTTCTCATCTCTCTAGAATATTCCACAGTGTGTGCTGACAGGCGGTGTGGAATGGACTTTGAGCAGCACAGATCAGAGCAGGGCGCCAGCTAAGCGATTACTGCCACAATCCAGGAGGGACAGAGCGACAGATGCGGAAGGCGCTCAGGAGGCAAAAGAAACTACCTGTCACATAACTGGACTCGGAGAAGGAATTGTTGAGGGCGACAGTCTGGCTCCTGGACTGGAAGATGGAGTGGACACTGGTGAGGACAGGGCAGTGGGCAACAAGGGCCTCCCCGGACACCTAGGTTCATGGGGGCTGAAGGCGCCCTAGGGGAGGTCTGGAGACAGCTGGGCCCAGGAACGCGGGGACTGAAGCAAAGGATTACCTCCACTCTGTCTCAACACCCCACGGTTCCAGGAGAGGAGTCAGAGGCACCCGCCCACAGGACAGGGAGGGTGGGAGAAGGAGATGGCCACAGAAAGAAGATGATGCCTTAGAGGCTAGGAAGATCGGGCATAGATGATGGGTGGCATTGCAGAGGGGAAGAAGCTGGGCGCCCGCCACCCGTGTGCAGGACACCAGGGAGAAGGAAAGTCCAGGCATGAGGGCCCAGGCCCTGCTGGGCTCCACACTGAACACCAAAAGCCAAGTGGCAGTGGACATCTGGGGCTCTCACGTCCCCCCCAGCGCCCTCCCGCACCTGGTCCCCAGAATGCCGGCAGCTGGATGCGGGTCCTGGAGATAGGAAGGCTCCTCTTTAGAAAACAACCCGCCCCAGAGAAAACCCTGCTGATGGCCAGGGTGGGTGGGCCGGGTGGGCTTTTCTTATTGTAGCCCCAGTGCTTGGAATCCCACCACTCCTGGAGGGCAGGGGCTTTTGCCTCGGCCCTCTTTGCGCCCTCTGTGTCTACATTGGACCTTGCCACATGGTAGGCGCTTAGGAAATGCTTAGGAGAGGCTCCTGTGAACATGGCGGGCACACAGACGTGGTTCCATTGGTGTTTGGTGAGAGAATGGGTGGTCATCTCCTCAGCAAAGATTCAGGTCATTTAGGGAGAAGTAAAGGTCTTGATGAAACCAAGGGAGACCTAGCCAGGCAAATCGGTGAGTCACACACACACACACACACACACACAGACGCACGCACGCACAGAAACCTAGCCAAGCCAGCTCCAGCCTGTGGCCAGGCCTCGATGTGTAGATTATTGTTCAGCAAATCATTCCTGCCCCACCCTGAGCCTCCACAGGAGTAGTTGTGCTTCCTGTCCCATTGAAGTCAGACTTGGCCGTGTGATTTGCTATCAATATGCTACAAGCAAAGGCTCTGCAGTCAGCCTCCGTATCATCGCCATGAGAAGAGCGCCACCAGGTCCCCGCTTCCCTCTACCTGGAATGGAACCCCTGCAAAGCAGACTTGAGCCCAGTCTACAGCCTAGAACCAAGGCAGCCTGTATCAGTGAACCCCAAGAAAATCCACAGGCACGAGAGCAGTAATTGCTGTAAAGCCACTGGGTTGTGGGATGACTCGTTACTCAGCATTACCATTAATATTGCATACCGATACACCAGGTTTCAAGATTATCAGCGGATTGTAGTTACTTGGTCAGAGATTCATGCCCCTGTGAATAAATGTCTGTGGTTTTGAGACACAAGGAAGCCTGGAGGAAAGAGACAGGAAGCATGAGAAGCTTTGCCTTGCATTTTCAGAATCAAGTTCACAGCATGCAGGCACTGCTAGTCACCTGCACTTGTACATTGCATCTTCTTAAATTACTCGGGCACCTTTGTTAGCTCCTCCCCATCTGCCCAGCACAGCCTGCCATGCGGGCCTTTGTTAGAGCGCTGGTCCACTGCTTTGCCAGCGCTGCTCTGGGACTGGACAGAAGTAAATAGGAGACTCAGAGACTCCCGGGCTGGCAAGGGAAAGAGAGATGTGTACTAGTCACCATGATTCAACTATGATACAGGATGCTCAAAATAAATAGGGACATAATGTGAATGTCTAGCTATAGACCTTGGCTAAATAAATTGTCTTCATGTGATAGACTGTTATACAGTTGTTTCCAAAAAATGAAGACAGGAGCTTGGGGTGTAGCTTAGAATTCACAAGACCCTGGGTTCCAACCCCAGCATCACAGACACACACACACAATGAAGGCAAGTTCTGTGTACTGATGGAAAAACATTCCATGATTTCACAAACATTAATATGTAGATATATGTACATACATGTATGTATATGTGTATAGGCATATGGGCTTTTAATTCTTTTTGCAAAAACTGATAAACCAAACCATTAATAGTGACTATCTAAGGGTGGGCTTATAAGACTCTTTCATCTCTAGTTTACACACTTAAAGGTTATTCAATTTGCATAACAATTACGTGTAACTGTGCTATGGTGATAGGCAAAGCTGTGAAAATAAAAAGTGTCCCAGGAGCAAGAAAACATGCAAAGGCCCTGTGGCACACACCAGCATGGCCCACTCAAGGAACAGCAAGATCTGGGAGCTGGTGAGGGAGCAGCGGATGAGATCCTGGGTACTGGGCCAGGTCTCTCGGTTCCTTTCGGCCACAGGAGGGGCACTGACTTTTACCCTGAGTGAAATGGGAGGGGTGTGGGTGGGCTTTCAACAAGGGAATCCTATGATATGATTCAGGCTTTAAAAAGATCGTTCCGACTACCAAGAGAATGAGGAGGCAGAAATGGAAGGAGGTAACCAGTAAAGAAACTGTGGCCGGAATCCAGATTTTAAAAACGGCTCTGGTTTAGGCCGGTGTAAAACGAAAAAAGATATTCCCCATCTGGAACATGAAACTAGAATGGTCAAATAAAGAAAAATGTGTGCGTTGATAAGAAACAAAGACGCTACACAAATATTTTGCCCAGGAGCCGGGGGAGAGGGTGGGAGTGAGGAGGTAGCATTTGAGAAGGGCCTTGAACACAGACACATTTTCCAGGTGGAAGGCGATGGCTATAGTTTGTATCTGGAGTTCTCTTGGGAGGAGTTGGAACCTTTAAGTGGTGGGGCCGAGGGGAGGAAGTTAGGTCATGGGGCCTGTGCCCCTGAGGGGCCCGTGGGACACCAGTGTCCTGCTGTCTCTCTTTAGCTTCCTGGCCACCAGGAGGCGGGCAGCTTATACCCCGTGCCCCTCACTCTGCCACAGGCTCAAAGCCACAAGGATGTCCCACCATGGACTAAAAGCTCCAAAACAGAGTCAAAAAAAAAAAAAACCTTTTCCTCTGTTCCAGTTGATTCTCTCAGGAATTTTGTTCCAGCCACGCAAAGCTAGCTAAGGGAGAAGCTCAACAGAGAGGGACGCTCCAGCCTGAACCCAGCTCAGAGGCCCTAGAGAAGGATGAGAGGGTCCCCCAGGTCTCAGAAGCATCCCCCCTTGTAACCTTCCCAACTCTGGCTTTTCAGCAGAAGAACCAGGCATATAAGGGCCAGACTGCGCACGCTCAAATCCCAGCTCCCTCTCCACAGACCACCCCTCGCCCACCCCAAGGAGGACCACTCAAGTGTTGGAGAGGCAGTGAGTGTGGAAATCATTCTGCAACTTGGACGCAAAGCCAGCCCGCTCAGCCTCCTGTCAGCATTTCTATGCACACAGCCAGGGTCCTCAGCGTGGCCGCCGAGCCCTGACAGTAAAATCTCAGAACCAGAAAAACAAAAAGATCCAAGCTCTCGGGGGCCCTCGGTCCTTGCAAATGAAGTGTCAAGACAGGTCCGCAGCCTCCTGCGAGGTGAAAGCACCTGTCACTGTACACGGACGCACATGCACACATTTTCAAACGCACGGACAGGGCACACGACCCAACATGTGCATGCACGTGAATGCACCTGTGTGTGCGTGCATGAATGCCTACCTTCTCCCGCCCCTCCAAGCCCACATTCCTATGTGCTTGTTCCTCCAGTGCACATGCAGGCACAACTGCACAGGAGCACCTGCTCGCGTGTGCACATGCTTACTGTGGACAAGGGCAGCACACGAGTGTGCATGCGTGT
The DNA here is from genome assembly GCF_963383645.1 of Muscardinus avellanarius. Taxonomy (NCBI): domain Eukaryota; kingdom Metazoa; phylum Chordata; class Mammalia; order Rodentia; family Gliridae; genus Muscardinus; species Muscardinus avellanarius. Next base: position 90,823,732 of record NC_137796.1, on the reverse strand, counting down.
ACTTATACACGCGCACATGCACACACACAGGCACTGCTTCAGGTGTGCCAGGTGGGGAGTTGACCCTGGATCCCTGAGGGCCTAGGATTATGGGATGGCTTCCTAGAGGCTTCCGTACCCCCGCGTGTGGGTGGAACCCAGGATCTCTACTGGGGTCTGGACTGAAACCTAGCTCTGCCCCTCAGTAGGTGGGAGACGTCAGCGACTCATCTCAGCCTCAGTTTCTGTGTCGACAGGTGGGGGTCGGGAGGACAGCCCCTCCCTCACGAGGCCACGGAAGGTCCCTCGGTTCCTTGGCACAGTGAAGATCAGCCTTGCCTTAGCAGCCCCAGCAGTCATGCTTCTTAGTTTCTACATTTGGAGGCCCAGCCTGAGTTGCTCAGCCAGTGCTTCCAGGCCGCCAGATTGAGCGGCCAACAGGACACCGTCATGGGGAAACTGAGTCCCGCCCTCAGCCCGAAGCTCGCTGGGGAGCCCTGGCTTCCTCCCGTAGGCTAGGTCCCACGGGAAGTCCCACGTGCTGGGCCCTCCGTCTCACTTGGCTGGAACCCTCCAAGGAGATGGCCCCAGCGAGAGGGGATTCCCCAGCCTCCAGGACACAGGCCCCACGCCCTGCTTTTGTCAGCTTCCAAATGGACGGCCTTCTGCCTCAGTTTCCCCTCCCTGACTCCCAGGACCAGCCCCTCTCTGACGGGCTGTTTGAGGGGACCGCATACCCGTGTCTCTCTTGCAGCCTTTCTCCCGGGGACAGGTGGGAGGGGAGAGGACCACCTCCCCTGGGTCTCTGTGGTGGGATTTCCTCCAGTAAGTACCATTGCACGTCCTCCATGACAACCTACCCCGGCCTTTAGCTGGACAGCGCTTCCCAGCATGGAAACCACATTTCCCCACCTCCCTGGCAGCTGAGTGTGGCTCCACGGTAGGTTCTGGCCGGGCGCGCGCCTTTCTCCAATGTCGATATACACAGGTGACGTGGGGCAACCGCTGGGGACTTGGAGTTGACCTCCAACCTCTGTCCTTTCTTCACTGCCCTCCCTCCTCTACTGCGTGGGATGCCCATGTGATGGCCTGTGCTCTGGCTTCTAGCTTAGACCATGAAGACCAAGGCATGGGGTGGCAGAGGAGGGCCACAGGGCCCAGGTCCCGGGATTTCACGTAGCAGGGAATTCTCTGGGTGGCAGACCCACCAATCAGACCTGTGCGCCACATGCTCACAAAGCAACAGGGACCAGACATCTGCTTCCCTCTCCTGAGGCAGAGCCCCCAGCCAGAGGCGACTCCAACACTGGTCCTCACTGAGCTCAACTCAAGTCCCAGGATGCACTGGATGCGAGGGATCCCGAGAGCACCCTCGGGGCAGGATCCCGAGACCACCCCCGGGGCAGGACAGGCAGGCCGTCTGTGCCCGCTGCCTCCCCCACTTCCCCGAGGCTTCCTTGGCCTGTTACCCAGAGAGGCTGATGGGGAAACCCTGGCAGGCTCTGGAGGCCGCCGGGCAGGGCGGGTCTCTAGGGCGGGCAGGCAGGGTCACATCTGAGCCCACCACACTCACCTTTCTCCGACGCCGGGGCCAGGTCAATGAAGCTGCGACATTTCTCACCTTTGAAAAGAAAAGAAAGGTTTTCAGAGTGCGAGGAAACACGTGGGCTCCTGGGTTTTGCCTGTCTCCCTCCTGAGAGCCTGGAGCGAGCCCACTCCTGACTTCCCCACACCCTGACTCCTAGGGGCAGAGGTGAGCTGGGCCCCCACTCCTCCCTCTCCTGGGGTCCCCTCCCTTCACAATGCTCATCACACCAAACACCCGCACAGCGACTCACACACGTGCCTCTGCTTTGTCCAGTTTCCATGTGGGCACTGAGCCCGGCTCCCTGGGCTGTCCACCGCCTCAGCCCCGCCTCTCGGCTCCTGCCCCCGCCCCGCACCTCAAGGCCTCCACAGCACTGCTCCCCGCCCGGAACACACTTCCCCTCAAGACTCTCTGGGCACCCTGGCCCTGGGCCCTGGCCGCTGCCACCAGCCTGCCTCCTGTGGGATTCTTGGGTGCACAGGGTGTTGTTGTTGTTGTTGTTTGGGGCACTGGGGATGGAACCCAGGGATGTTCTACCGCCAAGCTACACCCCCAATTCGCTTTATTTTTTATTTTGAACCTGGGGTCTCACTAAGTTGCTGAGGGTCTCATCTCAAACCTGAGCTCCTCCTGTCTCCACCAGCACTCGGGCTGAAAGCGCGCCATCCTGCATGGCTGCCTTCCTCCTCGCGCGCCCCACAGCTGATCTGTGACTCTTTCCCATCATGTCACCACCTCTGGGCCCGTCTCACCGTTTCTGTTCCTACCCACACAGCGAGCAGCTGGATGTGGTGACAGCCCGGGGTAGATTATATTCCTTGTCTGCTCAGAACCCTCTATGATTTCCAGAGTCAGAGCCTCAGTCCCTGCACTGGTCCGCAACACCTGATCGATGTGGTCTGTACCCCCAGCCCCCGTCCTTGACCTTCCCTCCTGCACCTTCCCCTTTGTTTGCCCAGGAGCAGGAACATGCGGCCTACACATCCAGATTTCTGATGTCCTCTTGAAGAATCGGAAGGTGTATCCGGGCCAGGCCTCGAGTCCACATAGCAGCAAGCAAGTGGGGTCGAGCAGATCCTTCCGATGGTCCCACCCACGTTCTCGGGTTTGCCACAGACCCCGCCACTCCCTGCAGCCTCACCCCCAGCCTCACTTAAACCGCCCCAGTCAACGGCCTGAGATGCAGGGCTGGATGACCTATAGGGTGCGTTTTCCACTGCTGGCTTAAGGATTTTCCTGCTGAACTCAGTGAGGAGATAGATTGGATTAAAATGGAAACATTGTAGATCAAAGGGGGGAAAGATCTGGAAGCGTCCAGAATTCTCATCTCTTGCATCTGCTTGGAGTTTCCTAAATTCTTCTTTAAGAAGGTCCCTTGAAGCCCCTTTGGGCTCTGGAGTGTCCTGCCAGCCTATAGGAAGGCAAAGGCAGGAGGGGAGGCAGTGGAGGGAGACGGCTCCAGAAGAAGCCAGGGGCCAGGTCACTAAGGGTCTTAAGAGCCCAGCCGAGGAGGTGCCTCCTCTCTTGATTATGTCACTCCTGTGAAAGAATCCCAGGCCGCAGGTGGTGGGTGGCACCCTGGGTCCAGCGCACTTCCTCCAGACTACACCGAGACTCGGGACCCCACCTTCCATCACCAGTGATGACGACAAGGCTCAGAGCAGCTGAGGAACCAGCCTGAGTCACAGCCAGACCATGGCGCCGAGACTGGGGCTAACAAGACAGCGATGCTTGCCATCAACCAAGAACGAAGAGAGAATTCGGAAGAAGGGAAAAGGAAGCACTGAGCTAGATTTTGGAGGAATTCTTTTAAACTTTCTAATAGTGTATTTTTTCCTCAAAAGCTATAAGGGGATCAATTTAATGGCCAGTAGCCAGACCACATATGGGGGCCTCGAGTGCTTTGTCTTCATGAGTTCCGACAGAAACAAACTAAAAATTATATATTATCTATATTAAATGCATTATATGCTATGTACTATTTTATATTTTCTATCTCTTTAATTATATATTATAGTTTATAACCACATTAGCATAAAGCTATATACATAGCATATATATAGTATGAAATATTTTCTTCATCTTTTTTTTTTCTACTGGCTTTAAAAGAAATTAAAACATTTTCCCGGGCCCATGAAAGGGTCTCAGTTCCCCTGGCTCTAGTCTCCTGAGCCCAGAGACGCAAGCCATCGGCTCTCGGCTCTCCTGCGTCGGGCTCCTGCTCCCACATCGACTGGGCTCTTGATGACAGCTAAGACTGACGTGCTAGACACTTTTCCTTCTCTCTTCTTTAACAGTTTACTTGAGATGTAATTCACATGCCACGCAATCCATCCGTTCAAAATGTACCACGCAGCGGTTTCCGGTGTTTTCTTAACTAGTCACAGCGTTGCCCGACCATCGTCACAATCAATGTCGGATCATCTTTGTCACTCCATAGAAGAAGCCCCAGACCTATTAGCACTGGGTCCTCATTTCCCCCACCCTCTCGGCCCTGGGCTGCAATTAATCTATTTTCCATCCATATAGATTTGTCTAGTCTGGGCATTTCAAGAAGCATATTCATATAAATGGAAGCATAGCATACGCTCTGTGGTCTCTTTTGCTGGTTTCTTTCTTGGCATCATGTTTTCGGGGATTATCAGTGATGTACCATCTATCAGCACTTCATTCATTTTTATTACAAATTGATGTCCCATTGTATGGCTAGCACAGTAGGCCGGCCTTATCTTTCTGTACTTTCAGGGTCAACTGTAGTCTGAAAATAGTAAGTGGAAAATTTCTAGAAATAAAAAATTCTAGGATTCTAGAAGTTTTCAACTGCATCGCGCTGAGCGCCCCAAGGAACTCTCACGCCTCCGCACTCCTTCCTCCCCAGCGTATGAACCATCCCTTTGTCCGGTGCAGGTACTTACCCATTACTCACTTAGTAACCATCTCGGTTATCAGATCTAGTGTCCTGGTAAAAGTGTGCCTGTATTCAAATGCACTTTATTTTACTTAATAGTGACCCTGAAGTATAAGAATAGTAGTGCAAAGAAAGCATCAGGGGATAAAAAACAGAAGAGCAGATAAACTCTTGGTACTGTTTGTCAGCGCTGCGGGTCATATAGGGAAACACAGGATGGTACATATGGGACTTGATACTACCTGAGACTTCAGGCGTCCACTGGAGGCCATGGAACATATCCATTGAAAACAGGTGGAGACTCTGCACCGCGTTTTACTTCTCTGTTCATTAGTTGATGGACATTTGGGTTTGTCTCCTCCTTGGGGCTCGTTATAAACATTCATGTACAAGTTTTGTGGGTTTTTTTTTTTTTTTTTTGAGGACCGGCTTTCATTTCTCTTGAGAATATACCTAGGAGTGGAATTGCCAGGTCAACTGGTAACTCTGCATTTAATTTTTCGAGGAAATATGGGGCTGTGTTTCAAAGCAGGTGCACCCCATGACGCTATTCCCAGCAATGTGTGAGGATTCGGGCTTCTCCACATCATTTTCAACACTTGTTATTATTTGCCTTTTTCCATTATAGATATTCCTGTAAAATATCTTATTGTCATTTTTTTTGGCATTTCTCTTATGGCTAATGATTCTGAGCATCTCTGCAGGTGTTTGTAAGCCATTGGTGTATCTTTTTTGGAGCAATGTCTATTCAGACACTGACCGGTTTTTAATTGAGTTACCTTTTTATCGAGTTGTAAGAGTTCTTTATATATTCTGCACACAAATACCTCGTCAGATATCTAATTGCAAATATTTTCTCCCATTCTACAGGTTGTATTTCCACTTACTGAAAGATGCCATTTGAAGCGCAAGACTTTTAAGTTTTAACAAGTCCAGTTTATTTTTTATTGTGTTTTCATATCGTATCTAAGAAGGCACTGCTTAACCCAGTATTGGAGAAATTTACCTCTTTCTTCTTGAGGGTTTGTCATTTTAACTCTTTCATTTATGTCTACTATCCATTTAGAAATGATTTATGTTTCTGATATTTAAAAGAGCTGCAACTTCAAACTTTTCATATGGATATTCAGTTGTTCCAGCACCATTTGTTACTAATCTTTCTCCATTGAATTGTCTTGATACCCTTGTCAAATGTATTTGACTATAAGTGTGAAGGTATATTTTATATTCCTGATTCTACTAACTGATCTATATGTCTATTCTTATACAAGTACTACATTGTCTTAAAAGATTTGTAGTAAGTTTTGAAGTCCAGAAATGTGAGTTCCTAAGCATTGAATTTTAAGATCACTTTGGATATTCTAGCTCTTTTGCATTCCATATGAATTTTAGGATCAAGTTTTCAATTTCTGGGGAAAAGCAAGTTATAATTTATACAGGGATTGCACTGAATCTGTACATTAATTGAGGGACTGCTGCCATTTTAATGATATTAAATCTTCCAATCCATGAACATGGGATGTCTTTTTATTTACTTAAATGTTTTAATTTCTTTCAACAGCATTTTGTAGTTTTCAGAGTATAGGTTTTGCACTTCTTCCGTCAAACTTATTCCTAAGTAATTTATCTTAACAGTAATATAGAAGTATGACTAATTTTGTATATAGTTCTCATACCCTGCAATCTTGCTAAATTCACTAGTTAATTCTAATACCTTTCAGTTGGTTCTTAGAATTTGTTATGCAGTACACAAGATCATTATATCTTCAAATAGAGATTGTTTTACTTCTTTCTTTCCAAGTTTGATCTTTTTAAATTATTTTCCTCAACTAACTCCTTTGGCTAAAACCTACAGTACAATGTCAAATAGAAGTATGAGTGGACAGCCTTGCCTTGTTCCTAATCTTAGGGTTAGGATTAGCACTCATTTTTGTACCATTGTTTATTGTTAGCTGTGGCCTTTTTATTTGTGTCATTTATCAGGTTAAGGAAGCCACCATCTATTCTTAGTTTGTTGAATGGTTTTATCATGAAAGGATATTTGGCTTTTCTTTAATTCCATAACAAACTACAATGTACCTCTAACAATTCCTACTCTACAGACTAACTTAGGCTCTGTTATGGTTTGGATATGAGGTATCCAACATATGTTGATTCCCAATGCAACAGTGTACTTAGAGGTGGGCTGGGGGAAAGGATTGAATCATGAGGGCCCTGACCTTAACCGTGGATTAATTCACTGAGGGTTTCATAATTTGAATGGACTACGGTAGGTGGCAGAAAGCATAGAAGATGGGGCCTAAAAGAAGGGGGTGGGTCCCTGGGGCATGCCCTTGGGCCCCATGTCTTGTATCTGGCTCCCAGCTGCCATGAGCTGACCGGCTCTCCTTCCCAGGCCCTTCCGCCATGATGCTCTACCTCACCTCAGACCAAAGCAATGCAGCCAGCCAACCATGGACTGAGCCCCCCTAACTGTGAGCCAAAATAAATCTTTTCTCCTCTGAGTTGATGTTCTCAGGAACTTTAGTCACAGTGATGAAAGGCTGATTAACATAGGCTCTAAACTGTCAGAGATGTGCCCAAGACCACACAGCCAGTAAGTAATGGAGCAGAACACAGCCCATGCCCATAGACTCCAAACTTCATGCCCTAAAATAGCACTGGCTCCATTTCCATTTGATATGTCAGAATTTTCTACTGCAGCCAGCTGGGCCCACTGCATATAGCAGCTGGGAACTGTAAGGAATCTCCTGGGAGCATACCTCTGTGTAGACAGGGTAAACCCACAGGGACTAATCAATGTGCTCCTGTTCCCGTGTCTGTTACATGGACAAGGTTGAACAGAAGATGCTTGAGCAGATCTGGTCAAACTAAGCCCCCATTACCCACGTGGAGCAAAGCTGAAGTTTAAGGAAAAGTCATAGAAAAAACACGAGGAAGACAGAATCATCTCAACTGCCAAAAGTCTAACTGCTTAAACACAGACGGGATTTTTCTCCAAATCCTTAGTCTCCGCAATAAAGATTAGCTGAGCATTAATGAGAAAGATACTGAATTGCACCATATTGACTTACTGCTTTGAGAGATGATGCCTAAAACATTAACATTATTGTGTCAACTATAATTAAGTTGATATGTTGAAATTAGGGGTTTATTTTGGGTGTTAAAAACAAAGACAAGCACTTACCTCTCCACCGCACGCACTTCAGCCTGAGGCTCAACAGAGAGCTCTGGGAGCTGTGGCGTGTTACTGCCACCGGATGGCAGCATACCTTTCTCGAGCCATGGAACCTGGCAACTCAGAAGGCTCCCAAAGGTCATGGAGTTGAAGTCTTCTCAGCCTTGGGGAGCTCAGGCCCCGCTCACAGAGACTCTGATTTAATTGGTAGGGGCCTAAATATCAGTGGCGTTTAAAACGCCTCCCAGCGTGCACCCAGGGTGAGACTTTCACTCCAATCTGACCTATAACAAATGTCTTTTCCCCATTAGGAAAACACCAGTGAGTCATGTTAGGAGTGGCGACTGCACTGGACGTCAGCAACAGAGACTGTGGGGCAGGATGGCACAGTGGTCAAGGGCCCTGGCAGAGCTTCCTGCCACGAGCACCCCCAGTCCTCCAGTGCCTCAACTTCCCTATGGGTGAGATGCACTCAGAGCCCAGGGTCTTCAGCGTCTTCTGAAGACCCCGCGTGAACAAAGAGCTGAGATGCAGAGCTAAGCAGGGCAGGGAGACTGTCATGAAGGTCACTCTCTCCCGGGTATGGCTCATAGGCCTCATGGGACACAGGCTCTGCACATGGGGAGGGGTGTCCTGGTTCAGCCAGGGACTTTAGAGCCAGGCCTGCAGGTCAGCTGGACTCCATTGCTGACCAGATGAGGGACACTGTTGGACCTTTGGCACCTCAGTTTCCCTACTTAGAGAAAGTGAAAGGCACCGATGCTGGTGTTTCTCTAGTGTACATCACAGGGTGGATCAGGAGTGGGTGGTATTGGCCACCAGGTGGTGTAGCTGGGACAGCAGTCCCAAGCACCAGGGACTCCATGGGCTCCTCCACGGACCCCTGCCCGGGCCTGTGACTTCCATTTCCCCCGCATCCATGGACGTTGCCTGGCAACTGCCTGGAGTTTGCCCCTTGACGATGCCCCTTCTCCAAACACCTTTGGTCTTCTAAGACGGAGGAGAATGGGCGGTAGCATCCCTCCCCCGGGAAGAGAGTCCCGAGGGGCTCACAGGGAGGTGATGCCATTCTGCTTCAAGATGGGGATGGCAGGAGCAACACATGCAGAGGAAGAGGGCAGCAAACCCCACGGAGAAGCCATCGGGGATCCATGAGCAGCGGGGCCTGGAGGAAACAGGGCTCTGGGCTCGGCAAGAATCTCGAGTACTGGGATTACAGAATCACACCTGTAATCCCAGTACTTGGGAGGCTGAGAAAGGAGGATCTCAGGTTTGAAGCCAGCCTCAGCAGCTTAGTGATGTTCTCAGCAACTTAGTAAGACCTTGTTTCAAAATAAAAAAATAAAATAGTGCTAGGGGTATAGCCCAGAAGTAGAAAACCCCTGGATTTGATCTGGGTATCACTCACACACACACACAAAAAAAGCATCTTACACCCAAGGAGGGTCCCACTGCCCTGTGGGTCCAGGACACCATCAGTGGTTGGGAGGGGAAGGATGGGTGAGGACCAGAGGGCTCTCCCCAAAGTCCTGGAGACTTCTGCCATTCAGGGTCTGAAGCATGTGGAGACTAAATTTTTCACTACCCTGCAGAGTGGATGCTCAGAATCCTATTCAAGAAACAAACTGATAGGTAATTGACCAGTAATTTTCTTCACATCTGGAAGAAGTGAGGGTGCATTGTTGAACCCACGGGAGCCTTAAAGGAAAGCCTCCCCGCCGCCGCACCTCACCCTGAGACCAGGGCCCCCAGCTGGGACTCGGACCCCAGCCTCCACTCAAGGTCATTAACTAGAGAGACCAGAGGCCAGCAGAGACTGAGGAAGCCTGTGGGGATGGGAAGCGGGAGAGGATGCGCCCGCCTAGATGGATATGAGCCGACACACTGACCATCTGGACCAGTCGGGGGCCTGACGGGAAGCAGATGGCCCCCTCGGAGGGCGGCTGCCGGGGGAAGGACTATTTATAGACGTGCGGACAGGGCGGAGGAGCAGCAAGCCGGGGCCCTCACCAGCCCAGCACTGCAGAGCCAGATGTCGCGAGGGCCCAGGCCACAGAGGAGGGGCTGCCGCTGGAGCCAGAATCGCGCTCAAGCACCAGGACTGGGGATCCTGGGACGGGGCCGGAGACTCTGCCTTCCCAGCGAGTTTCTGGAGGATGCCAATGCCACTGGCCTGGGCACCACACTTTTGAAAAACAGTCCTCAGAGGAATTAGTCACCGTCGAAGCAGCAGTAGGGAGAGAACAAGGTGCACAGAGGATGCGCCAGCCTTTCTCTCCTTCCCCTCCCCGCTGAGAAACTAGAATCACGGGGGTCTGGGTGATGCCAGAGGAGGGCCGGGAACAGGTATGGAGGGGGAGGAGAGAGCACCAGCCCCGCCAAGACGCCCTCGCTCATCCTGCCCAAGACCCTCGCCCCTGACCCCGCCTACATTCTCTCCCATGGCTCTTATCTCTACCTGCCCTGAGATGACCCCACTTGTGCCTTTGTCTACCTGTGTGTTGTCCAGGTTGCCTAGAACATGCATGGACGCTTCTTCTGCTTTGGGTTTTATTTACGTGTGATAAGTATGGACTGCGGGCTTAACCACGGTCTAGATCAACCTGGGGAACGCACATCCTGGTATCATGCGTAACTCACTTCTCCCTTTCAAAATCCTAGGAATCAAAATCACCACATCAAGCAGGGATCTCTGTGATCCCTCACAGTAGACTTTTATAGCCAGGGCCATGGTGCAGACCTATAGTCCCAGTTCTTAGGAGGCTGAGACAGGAGGATCACAGGTTCAAAGCCAGCCTTAGCAACTTAGTGAGACCCTGTTTCAAAATAAAAATAGGGTTGGCCGGGCGTGGTGGCGCATGCTTGTAATCCCCGCGCTTGGGAGGCGGAGACAGGAGGATCGCACAGATTTTGAAGCCCCTCGCTGGCTTAAGAGACGCTGTTTCCAAATAAAAATATAAAAAATAGGTCTGGGAGTGTAGCCCGGAGGTACAAGGGTTCCATCCCCTGTACCACCAAAAAATGAATGAATGAATTAATTAATTAATTAAAATAGGGTTGGAGTATAAGTTGGAGGTAGACCGCCCATGGGTTCAATCCCCAGTTATCAGGGTCAGTGTTTCATATTCATGCAGTTGTCTTCCCCCAACTGTCACTGAGGACCTACTATCTGCCTGGCATTGTCCAAGGTGCTAGAGATACAGCAGTGAACCAGGCAGAGAGAATCGCAGCCCTCACAGAGCTCCGGTTCCATGGCAAAGAATGTGTGTAGCAGCCATTCTTTGGGACCCTCTGGCCAAAGAAAGCCGTTCCCTGGTTCTTCTAAATAACGTCCAGACAAGGACTCTGCAACTTGTAGGCCATGAGTTTTTGACCAGCAGCAGAGGTTTCATGCCCACGTGTGCCTTGTTCGCCAGCTGTGTCCTCCAAGCCCGGAAGAGCGATCGGTGGTGCAGACACGATTGCAGATGGACGGATGAAGAGCATTCATAAAGGGCCCTTTACCAAGAGCTCCGCCAAAGAGGGCCACGCTGCGGGACTAGAAAGGTGCGGCCAGCACACCAGAGGCGAAGGTGAGAGGCAAAGCCCCGCGCCGGAGTGTCATGGGGCGGGTCTAAGAAGGAGGATGTACGCAGAGAAAGGACGCGCCTCGTCCTGGAGCCTCACACCTGCCACACGACAGAGGGCGCAGGGACCACAGATCACCCCGTGCATGGCGTCTCTGAGCGCCCGTCACCCCAGCGCGCTGCTCCGCTGCCTCACCCCACGGGGTCACGCCCGCTTCCTTCCTTTCTTCTTCCGTGTCTTGGTTCTGACTACTCTTCCTCTCAAAACCTTCTCTCCCTGCATCTCTCTGTCTGAAGTCTCCCCAGCTTCAAGATCCAACTCGATGTCCTCCTGCTCCCCCACCGGGAACCTGCCTCGTTCACCAACCACCTGTCCCACCACAACGAGACGTCGCCCTACTCTGGATCTCTGCGGTATTTTAAGGTGATAACTCTGGTCATATTGCCTCGTTCTCCCCGGGGCGCAGGCTGCCCCTCCCCGGCCCGTGTGGCTCTCCGTGGCAGATTCTGCACCTGCCGTGGAGGCTCCAGCTCATCAAGGCTTTATTTTTTTATTTTTTATTTTTTTTGGTGGTACTGGGGTTCCTGGAAGCCCTTCTACCTCCGGGCTACACTTCCAGACCTATTTTTTATACATTTTTATTTGGAAACAGGGTCTCCTAAGCCAGCGCGTTCGGCTGGCTTCGAACCTGCGCGATCCTCCTGTCTCTGCCTCCCAAGCGCGGGGATTACAAGCGTGCGCCACCACGCCCGGCTCATCAAGGCTTTAAATCCAGCCATCCCAAGGGGAGTCCGGCGTGAGGACCGTGCAGAGGACCTGCCTCTCCTGACAATGACATATGGGGTCAGTGTCTATCTCCATTTTCCAGAAGAGGAAACTGAGGCTCACAGAGGCAAAGCGACCCAAGGTCACACAGACAATGAGAGGCAGAATTGGGTCTGGACCTAGTGAGTGGCAGAATTAGGTCTGGGAGTATAGCCCGCAGGTAGAAAGCCCCTGAGTTCTACCCCCAGAATCATAAAAAAAAAAAAAAAAAAGAATTGGGTCTGGACCCAGGGCTGTGTCTTTCCAAAGCTGCTTCTGTCCTGTAAGACTGATTTGTCCAGACCCAAGGCATCCCACAGCCACATCAGGTTTTAAAATGGGCCGAGCAGAGTGGCCCATGCTTGTAATCCCAGCACTTTGGGAGGCTAAGATGGGAGGATGGTAAGTTTAAGGCCAGCCTCAGTAACTCAGGCCCTTAGCAACTTAGCAAGACCATATTTCAAAATAAAAATTAAAACAGGACTGGGGATGTCGCTTGGAGATAGAATACTGCTAGGTTCAATCCTTAGCACCACTTACATACAAAAAAAATTATTATGGAAAATTTTCATCATTTATAAAAAGTAGAGTCACCAGTCAAAGGAAGCATCACATGCCTATGCCCAGTCTCCGTAACTGCCAACCACCGGCATGCAGTTATTTTGAAACAAGTCCCAGATATTGGATTTCAAATGTCTTTCATAGAGCCGGGCGTGGTGACACATGCCTGTAATCCCAGCATTCGGGAGGCTGAGATCGGAGGACTGCGGTTCACAGACAGCCTCAGCTACTTAGCTAGGTCCTCTACAACTCAGTGAGACCCTGATTCAAAATAAAGAATAAAAAAATAGGGCAGGGGGTGTAGCTCGGAGGTTGAATGCTCCTGAGTTCCACCCTAGACCCACAAAAATAAATAAATAAATAAATAAATATGAAATATCTTTCATAGGTAGGCATGATGGCACACACCTGTAATCCCAGTACTTGGGAGGCTGACAGAAGGATCCCAGATTTGAGGCTAGCCTCAGCAATTTAGTGAGGCCCTCAGAAACTTAGAGACCCTGATTCAAAATAAAAATAAACAAAAAGGCTAGGGTTGTAGCTCAGACACAGAATGCCCCCAGGCTCAATCCCTAGTACCCTAGTACCGAAAGATAAGAATAAATTAAATAAAACGTCTTTTTTCTTTTCTTTTAACCTTGGAGGTACTGAGGATTGAAGCCAGGGGCATTCTCCCTCTAAACTCTACCCATAGTCCTCTTTGGTTTTTACTTAGAAACAGGGTCTCCCTGAGTTGTCAAGGGCCTTGCTAAATATAATGTCTTTTTAAAAAATACTACAGCCGGGTGTGGTGGCACACGCTTGTAAACCCGTGCTTGGGAGGCGGAGACAGGAGGATCACGCAGGTTCAAAGCCAGACATTCTGGCTTAAGAGACCGTGTTTCCAAATAAAAAGTATAAAATAGGTCTGGGAGGCCGGGTGTGGTGGCGCACGCTTGTAATCCCCGCGCTTGGGAGGCGGAGACAGGAGGATCGCGCTGGTTCGGAGCCAGCCGCGCTGGCTTAAGAGACCCTGTTTCCAAATAAAAAATATAAAATAGGTCTGGGAGTGTAGCCCGTGGGAGTGTATCCCAGAGGTAGAAGGGCTTCCAGGAACCCCAGTACCACCAAAAAAAAAAAAATAGGTCTGGGAGTGGAACCCAGAGGTAGAAGGGTTTCCAGGAACCCCAGTACCACCAAAAAAACCCACAAAAGACAAATGGAAGGTCCTTTCCTCCGAGATCCTATGACATCCTCTCACGGGACGGTTGGAATGAAACAGGCGACCCAGAAGGCCCGGCCGCCCTCCCTGCCAGCCTCTGACCATCCGGTGGGGGCCTGGCTCGGGGAGGGAGGCCCAGAGCTTGTCCCCGATGTAGAAGCCGGAGCTGTCAGCAGGCGCATCCCCACTCCAACCAAAGGGAGCCTGGCACCGGCTCTCGGCGGAAACGAGGCTTCCAGGAATCCGTCGCAGATGCCACCGAGAGAGTCAGAGCTGGCCGCTCTGGCTCCACACCCCGGCCCGATGCCAGGACTCTCACCCTGAGGCCGCCCTCCCCCGGGCTGGTGGGAACCGGGAAAAGAAGCTCTCGGATGGAGGCAGCCTGGGGAGGCAGGGCAGCCCAGGACCAACGGGAGGCCAGACCAGGTGGTTAAAAGAAGGCTGCACAGACCCGAGTTCAAATCCCTGCTCTGCCATCTGAAACTGTGACGCTGTGGCTAAATACCGGGGTGCGTTTTTACTCGTTATTTTGTTGGGGAGTTTTTAAATTTTTGCTTTTGTCTTCACCCATTAAAGCTGATTGTTCCAGCCTTCCAGGGCTACCATGAGGCAAATAAGAAAATGGGTATCAAACTAGATGTCTTCTGTTAGGATTTAAATGGGGCAATATCTGAAAAGAGACAAGCTTCGTGCTCTGACACCCACACCCCTATGCCATTCCTCACAGATCTTGAGGCTCTGTCTCTGTAACAGGGTCCAAGACAAATGAAGGTTTGGGCTCAGAAGCCACAAGATGTGAGTTCAAATCTATCCTACACCTCCTCCGAACCCTGTGACCTCAGCAAGTGACGGCCCCTCGTCTGCCAAGTGAGAATCATCCCTGGACAGTCCCAAGACCCCAGTGCATGCCAGAAGCCACAGAGAACGCTGCTTTTAGCCTCTATATATGTACTTAGGTTTAAGTTGTTAATTAGGCACCATAAAGGATCATTTTTTATTGCAGATGAATTATCAAAATAGACTGTAAGTTGTGTGAACACGTCTTTCTCTCTTGCACCGTACTGTGACAGTTCCGTTGATAACCAAGAGGGCTACAAAATGACTAACAGGGCAGGTTACTTAGAAACAGGGTCTCGCTGAGTTGTTGAGGGCCTTGCTAAGTACAATGTCTTTTTAAAAAGAGACATATACCGCACGGACCTGCTGGACAGAGGCACGACTCACACCCCGGGGGGAGCAGAGGTGGGCATGGGATTTCATCACGTTATTCAGAGCAGCTCACAATTAAAACTGTGAATAAAATTATTTATAAACTGTTTATTTCCAGCCGGGCATGGTGGCGCACGCTTGTAATCCCCACGCTTGGGAGGCAGAGACAGGAGGATCGCGCAGGTTCGAAGCCAGCCGCGCTAGCGTAAGAGACCCTGTTTCAAAAATATAAAATAGGTCTGAGAGTGTAGCCCGGAGGCAGAAGGACTTCCAGGAACCCCAGTACCACCAAAAATAAAAAATAAATAAATAAACTGTTTATTTCCACTTATTTTTTTTAACTGTGTTTGACTGAAACCACAGATAAATGGAGATGACAGTACCCGCATTCCAGGCTGGCCAAAAGCATCAAAACAAGAGACAGCATGACAATGCCTGGCCCAGGCTCGGCTTCATTTATAAAACCTGTTTTTCTATTCCCTCCCTGGGTCCCAGGTTAGAGACATATGTCAATTTTTCCGCAGAAGGATTAGCTGATCATCTTCCCAAACCAGAAGCAGGAGGCTGTAATTCTGCAACGTCAGCCTGAGCGGGTGGAGGGAACCTGACAGGGCCAGGGGCAGATGCCCAGTACCAGCAGAAGGTTGCAGATTGCCCACGTTGCCCTGGTAGAGCCATGCAGGAGCCCAGGTCCTAGCTGGCAGCGGAGACTTGGGCGGTGAGAGGGAGAGGCGCTGGGGAGCCCAGCATCCTTGGCTGGATCCCACATCCTGGGTCTGAGGATCGTGACTTAACTCCGTGCCCCACCAGATGGTGTGACTGGGGTTTCCATGCAGGGGAGGTGGGAAGAGGCTGGAGACAGCAGGGGCGGCAGAGGGGGGCAGTAACACCAGCCTCACAAAGTCAGCCAACAGGTAACACCTGCCAGCCCTGTTCAATTTACAGGGAGAATTCGCTGACCCTCATTCCAGCCCCAGGAAGCAGGCGTTACGACCATCCCCATTTCACAGATGAAGAAACTGAGACACAGCAAGACAGAGTCCCTCATCCCACATCACACAGCTGGAGGTGGGGACAGGATTCCAATCAAGATAGTCAAGCACGAGACAGCTTGCGCCTTTGAACAGCATAGGCAGGTTCTAGAGAAATCCATCCTTCCTAAAGGGAGCCCTAGATGCCCTTAGAGGACTCCCCCTACAGCTGGAAAAGCCAGCAGCCTTCTCAAAGTGGCCGCATCGTGAGAGTTCCTGCCAAGTGGACTCCAATCTGGCTGGTTCTGAGACCCAGATCCCACGAGGGGTCCCGGCCTCTTGAGGCTGCCTGCTTCGTTGTCTCTACGGTAGGCGCTTTCAACTTGTTGGGAGAGCTGAGAAGAATCGGGCCTGGGTCTCCACTAATGTGGCCATCAGCAAGTGACTTGGACAGAAGTCCGCACACCTTGGCAGCGGGCGCTGGGAGGAAAAGCGCACGCCACAGATGCTGCTTGAGGCTGCTCCTCTCGCGCCCCAAGCTGGTGGCAGAGCCTTGGCAAGCGCCCCCTTGGAATTCTCCAGAGGCCTCTGCCAGTTCAACTGACAGGGCAGCAGATGGCACACACTTATCTGCTGATGATATTTTGATTTATTTATCTCTTACAGATGGTACCAGGCCCCGAGTTCTG
Organism: Muscardinus avellanarius; assembly: GCF_963383645.1. Classification (NCBI taxonomy): domain Eukaryota; kingdom Metazoa; phylum Chordata; class Mammalia; order Rodentia; family Gliridae; genus Muscardinus; species Muscardinus avellanarius. The sequence continues at coordinate 90,807,077 of NC_137796.1, read as the reverse complement.
GAAGGAGTCCAGAGAGCGGGTCAACTTTCTGGGGATAATCCTTTCTACAAGTGGGGGAGATGCTGAGGACTGGCGCCTTGCCTCGCGTCGTGACGGGCGCCACCGTGGCCTCCAGCATCCCTTCCCTGGGCATTTGTGGCATTGTGGGAAAACCAAAGGGGTGAATTTGTTCCAAAGAATTTCAAAGCTCAAGAATCTAAATACTTATCTAAAATTAACATCAGAGTGGTCAAATGAAAGAGCTTTGAACTCATGTGGCTCTGGAGGTCAAGTTCTCTCTGGTTCTTCTACTTACAAGCTCTGTGGCCTAGGGCCAGACTCTCTGGGTCTTTGGTTCTGTATCTGTAAAGTGGGTATAACCGCCAGGCGCTTCACATGTGGTGTGATGAAAACAGCCATCTCTCCACCCAAAAAAATGCACTTCTCTTTTGGCAGCGTGGGATGATTGCTAATAAGGGGGCTGCCCAGCCAGGTATTATATGTCCCAGCATGCCCTGCATCCACGTGGGGTCATGTGACTGGCTCTTGCCTGTGTGAGAGTGAGGGATGTGTGGCACTTCCCAAGAGAGCTCTTATCAAGAGGATGTGTCTTCTCTTTCCTCTTCCATCTAGGCACAGAAAGGTCCAAGGGTCGACCCATAGGTGGGATTCCTGGTTCCCAAATCACTACACAGAAGAGAATTGCTATTCACTAGAACCACTTTTACTGAAGCGCTACAGGAGCAAGAACTAGATTTCTGTGTGATTCATGAACATTCCAGGGTTTATTTGTTATAGCAGCTAGCATTGTCATATACACAGGCTAGCTGAGAGTCGAATTAGATAATGCATATGAGGCACTTGGTGCATGACAGGGATTCAGTAAGTGTTCTTACTAATCATTAGTGTCACTATCTTTTAGGGAAGCTTGATAAATAATGGATATTGTGGAGGGTTTTTTTTATGTCATCCCATATGTTGGGTTTGGTTAAAGAGAGGTCAATCTGTTTTCCCAACACCTGAGTCTTATTTGCACCCTTTCATCTGATATGATCAGGAACCTTTCATGACCTGTCTGTCCTCTCTGACTCTTCAAATGCATGTTTTACAAGAGATATTTAAAAGATCTGATGAGTTGCCGGGCGTGGTGGCGCACGCTTGTAATCCCTGCGCTTGGGAGGCGGAGACAGGAGAATCACGCAGCTTCGGAGCCAGCCTTGCTGGCTTAAGAGACCCTGTCTCCAAATAAATACATAAAATAGGTCTTGGAGTGTAGCCCGGAGGTAGAAGGGCTTCCAGGAACCCCAGTACCACACAAAAAAATAAATAAATAAAATAAATAAATAAAAGGTTTGGTGGGTGTTGCTCAGTAATACAGCATTTGCCCAGCATGGCCGAGGTCCTGTGTTAGGTTTCCAGGAAAATAAATAGAAAGAAAGAGGGAGGGGGAGGGAGGAAGGGAGAGAGAGAGAGAGAGAGAGGTAGGAAGGAAGGAAGGAAGGAGAGAGAAAGCATTAAAAAGCAAGATGAGTCCAGGTATAATATTGCATGCCTATAATCCCAGTACTTGGGAGGCTGAGACAGGAGGATGACAGGTTTGAGGCCAGCCTCAGCAATGTAGCAAGACTAAACAACCTGGGGAGACCTTGTCTCAAAACAAAATTTTACAAAAAAATTTTTTTTAAGGGCTGGGAGTAAGCCAGGCATGGTGACGCACACTTGTAATCCCAGTACTTGGGAGGCTGAGACAGGAGGATCACACGGGTTCGAAGCCAGACTCAGCTACTTAGTGAGGCTCTCAGCCACTTAGTGAGACCCTGTTTCAAAATAAAATACAAAACAGGTCTGGGTATATAGACCAGAGGTATAAAGCCCCTGGGTTCCATCCCCAATACCACAAAAGAGGGTAGGGGGCCTGGGAGTGTAGCTCAGAAGTAGAATGTTCCTGGGTTCAATTCCTGGACACACACACACACACACACACACACACACACACACGGCAAGAGGGGCTCCTGGGCAGTGCTTTGGGTGACCGCAGGGATGATGGCTGCATCTGTCTGCCTCCAGCTCCTCCTCTGTAGAATCCTGGCTCTGCAGGAGAAGGGAGGAAGGACTTAGGGTCCTCAGTTTTCAGGCGCAGAAACCTCACCCTGGAAGGGACTTGTGTGGCTTCAGAGCACATCATGAATCAGATGTGAAGCGGAAGCTGTCCTGGGTCCTCGGCCTTCTCATCTAGAAGCAGCTATGGGCAGTTCAGGGCCCCAGGCCCTGGCCACAGGCGTGACAAGAGTGACATTTACTGAGAACTTACTACGTGCCAGGCGCTGTTTTAAATCTCCTAGCACCCACACAAAGGAAGCACTGCAAGGTCCTCGCGGGAAGGCGGGGGGTGGGGGGGGCTTCACTTTTCATCAAGTTTGGAAGGAGGGGACCTGTCAGGAGGACTCGGTTTACCGAGGTGGTGTCAGACTCCCCAGCTGTGAGAGGATGTAAGGAAGCCTTGGACCACCACGTGGAGATCTCACCAAGATATCCAACAGCTGGTGCAGGATGGAGCAGGGCCAGCGTTTCCTGGGGGAGGGGTTCGCACTGGGGAGACAGGGTGTTAAACTATACTGAATTACTTCCTGGGGAGTGATTCTCCCTCCAAATTCCCTCTCAGTCCTTCAGCTAACATCCAGGAGAAATCTTCAGCCTTCTGCTGGCCTGTCCTCAACACTACTCTAATACTTGCAGATCTACTATGTTTAAAGGAGAAAAGGAGCCAGGCATGGTGGTGCACGCCTATAATCCCAGTTCTCGGGAGGCCGAGACAGGAGGATCGTAGGTTTGAGGAAAGCCTCAGAATTGTAGCAAGACTCTCAGCAACCTAGTGAGACCCTGTTTCAAAACCAAAGGGGGGGGAAATTTAAAGGGGCCGCGGTTGTAGCTTAGAGGTAGAGTGCCCCTTGACTCAACCCCCAGTACCACAAAAAGAGAGAAAGACAGAGAGAGACAAAGAAAAAGGGGCAGGCATTGAGGACAGGAATGGGCGATGGGGAGCTCCTCAGGGGCAAAGACGAAAGGTTAAAAGAGAAGACACCAAAGGATCCAGCCAGCACCTGATAGCACTATTTGGGTTTTAGGCTCATGCAAGCATGAGTACACACACACACACACACACACACACACACACACACACACACACTTACACACATACACACACACACTTACACACATACGCACACAAACACACACACATATATACACACAAACACACAAACACGAGGTGCATAGAAATTTCTTCTATTTTGGGCTTTTCCTTTTTAATTGTGATATAAAGCTTCCCTTTTAGATTCATTTATATATGGAAAATCTGCGCCAATAGAGAAAATAATAATAATAATAATAATAATAATAATTAATAATAGAAGAACAAGGGTATGTGGCTAGGAACACAGTTATTAAATGACAGGAAAATGAGCAAAGTCTTAGAAACACTGGCCCGTAGACCCACTCTGGGCCACAAGCCCACAGGTCCTACACTGCATCAAACTGGAGGACCCTTCACACCATGGGGCCTGCGAATGATGTTCCCGGAGCTGTACAGGGCGCAGCCCTCGTGAATGTACACAGCAGTCATGGATATTTTTAGAGTAACAAATATCTCAAACATACAAGGGAAGGGAGATAATCTTCTGGCCAGCTGCCTTGAAATTGGCAGCCAAAGTTCCTCATTCGAAATTATGTTATTTTCTGTTCGTGCTCCTCTGACAGTATCCCCACGCTCAGGAGGCCACCAGGCAGCCGGGGAGCGGCGGTACCCAATCCTTCCTCAGGAGGAAGAGCGGGGGCCACAGGCACTCAGCTCTCCTGGGGGAGACTGGAAACACAGCCCCAGCGAGACCAGGGAGATGGATTGCCAGAGCGGCACAGTCGCGTCTAAGGCAGCCTCGCACAAGCTCCCAGACATGAAAGAGCTGGAAGGATGAGGACCATGAGCCCCTCTTGAAAAAGCAAGCAATGGAAATGCAGCTCACCCAAAAAGAATCAAATAAACCCAAGGAGAAAGAGTCCAAATAAACCCAAGGAGAAAGAATCCAAAGTAAACCCAAGAAGAAAGAATTCTGTAGTTTCCATAAGGAACCATGGGAAACATTGTCCCTGTGACATCTTGATATTGTCAAAATCGTGTAAACAGAAAATCAGGTCAGAGGCGGAGTGAATGCAAACCACCGCCTGTTTCTTACAGGGTCTCACACTGAAGACACCCTGTTGAAAGTCCTCAGTGACACATTTGTCTTCCTCCTCCCCCCTAAAGTCACAAAGTTAATTATCTAACTAGGGCCAAAGCGACAGGGTAGGGAAAAAAAAGGAGATTAGAATTTAGGTTCAGCCGCGTGCAGTGACACACACCTGTCATCTCAGCACCTAGGAGGCTAAGACAGGAAGACTGAAGGTTCAAGGTCAGCCTCAACAACTTAGCAAGACTCTCCATGTTTCAAAATAAAAAGTAATATGAAGCTGGAGGTCTAGCTCAGAGGTAGAATGCCTGAGTTCATTCTCCGGTACCAAAAAAAAAAAAAAAAAAAGAATTCAGGCTGTATATATGAACACAAACACAGACTTCACTGGTCCTCAAGGACCCCATCCCCAGGGGCTCTCCAATCCACAGGCCACTGAAGGTCATCTGATGTCCAAAAAAAAAAAAAATCCCTCGTAAAACACATACAACATACACATGCAAGACAATCTACTCACACTCACCCATGCCCCGCCCTGTCATCTACACACACACAAATGCTCACACACATCTCTTTCCAGGCCCCCTGCCTCTGCCTCTCCTGCAGCCTCGCTGCCTCCATCGGCCATGGGGATGTTTTTAGCACCTAGATCTGCATTCTGTCTGGGAGCCTCCACTTGCCCTCCGTGCTCACCAGAGCATCAGTCCTCACACATCTGTTCGAATGCAGCCTCCTAAAGCAAGCGCATTCTCTGTGACCAGCGACGCCACTTCCTGGAGTTCATCATACCCGTGGGCAAAAAACACAAGGTCAGGATCACGTCGCTGCAGCATTATTTTAATGGCAAAGGACTTGAAGTAACCCAAATTTCCATTAATTAAATAAGAAATGTGCATTCGATTTATGGAAGACAGTCACTCATGAAAATGAACAAGGCAGTTCTCTCTCTCTCAGAACATTAGCAGAGAATATCAATATTAATTTTTATGCGGAATAATAATATCACACAGAAGCGCAGGAATCCCACGGAAGCGTTAGGTAAGTCCAAGCAACTCCTTCTGTCAGGGTGGGCTCTGATATCCACCTTCAGACACTCTATTAGTTTTCTAAGATTGCTGTAATAAATTACCAAAAACGTGATGACTTAAATAACTCAAAATGTTTACCTTATCATTCCATAAGTCAGAAGTCCCCCATGGGTCTCCCTGAAATAAAATCAAAGTGCTGGCCTAGCCACATCCCTCTGGGGAGGCTGCATTCCCTGTCTTGTCAGCTGGTGTGACCACATCCATCAACTCACTCTCACACTCTCTCTCTCCTCTCTCTCTCTCTCTCTCTCTCTCTCTCTCTCTCTCTCTCTCTCTCTCTCTCTCTCTCTCACACACACACACACACACACATACACACACACATCACACATCACACATCACACATCATGCAGGGAAAGTTTCTCTAATTTTTAAGAACTCACATGATTAGGTTAGGTTGATTATGATTAGGAGATTCTCTTCATCTCAAAATTCTTAATATGATCACATCTGAAAACATCCCTCTGGCCACATAATGTAACGTACGAGCAGGTATCGGGGTTTATGACGTGGACGTCTTTGGAAACAGGGAGATATATTCTGCCCATCCTAGGCTTCAGCCGCCAACGCACTTATCAGCCATGAGTCCTCGAGACAAGGCGTCCGTCCATCCTCCTGTTGGAAATGCTCTTTCTCCCCTACTCAGACTTTCAAACCAAACTCAGAAGTCTGCGCCTCCGTGCGCCCTCCCTCCCTCCCCTAGCAGAATGGGTACACCGCTATCATTGACAAGACTCCTCTGCAGGACGCGTGTCATATCGTATTCAGATCAGTCACCTACTTGTCTACCTGTCCACCTCGCTCAGAAGCCTGCAAGCAACTTGAGAGTAAAAGCTGGTTTGATCAACCCCACACCCCGCCACCCTTCGCAAAGCCTGGCACGTAGTAGGGTTTAGTAAACGTGGACAGAATCGACGACTGGGCCCTTTCTAGGAGCTCACTGCATAAGATGTCATCCCAAACAGGATCTCGTGTGTCCGCTGTTGTTACTCCATTTACACGGCCCATCGCGAGAGCTCAATAAATATTTGCTGAGCAAATAAATTAGCACTCTTAGCACTCATACCTAATATTGAACATTCTCCCATTTACCTATATGGCAAGTTATTTACTAAAGTGTGTGTGTGTGTGTGTGTGTGTGTGTGTGTGTGTGTGTGTGTGACTAGAAATTGAACCCAGGAGTGTTTTAGCTCTGAATTACAGCTTAAGCCCGATTTTTTTTTTTTTAATTTTGAAACAGGATCTCACTAAGTTGTTGAGAGCCTCGATAAATTCCTAAGGCTAGCCTCAAATCGGTGATCATTCTGTCTCAGCCTCCCAAGTACTGGGATTAAAGACATGTGCCACCATACCCAGCTCTTTGCTAAATTATATGTTCTGCCTCCTCGTTTAATTTTTCATAATATTTCTCAAGGGAATACTACCCTATTTTTTTGGGTAATTAATAGCTGTAACTGCAAACACCTCAAAACCTTAAAGGCCTCTCCCTGGGCTACCTGCCCTGCAAGACTCATCCACTCAGTGGCTCAGGGACCCAGGCTTCATCTATGAAGTAGCTGGGCCACCCTGGAGAAGTGTGGGGAGGCTGCGCTGCCTATTTTCCCACCCCAGCCAGAAATGAGACACATCATTCCCACTCATAGCCCATTGGCCAGAGTAGTCAGGTGGCCAACCCAAGCGCAAAGGAGACTGGGAAATGCAGAGGCACGCAAAGCTACCGTCGTGCAAGTAGCAGTCACCGCAGCAAACATGACTTTTCCCGTCTTGCAGCTAAAGAAACGGGTTTGGAGACACAGCCCGAGATCTCTCCGCTGGTGTGATGAACCCAACTTCGAGCCTGTCACCTACATGGACCGGGCTCTTAATGTTACCTGCTCACATTTGCATCCCTGAGCGCTCAAAACCTAGGCCACCGCGGAGAGCGACGCCAGGGTGCTCGCTGGCGGGGGCAGGCCCCCGCGGGATGGGACATTTCCTCCAGACGCTCCCCAGCGGATGATCCGCCGGGGCTGACGGGCGTCGGGCCTCCGTCTCACCATCGCTCTGCTCAGCCTTGCCGGTTGCTTTATTCATCTGCGTCTAAATGATGACACCAGGCAGATGTTATGCGCCGACTCTCCTCTCCAGACTATTGCGAGAGGGGAAAGCGCATCTATTTTTTTAAGCAAGCGTCAGATGAAAACCAATAACTTTCAGGACGAGCGGCTCTCTAAGCTTCCACAGACGCGCTCTCGGAGTGTCATTTCTGGGGTTTATTTGGCAGTTGTGTACTGTCTGGAAAGAAATATTGCTCCTTCCTGTCCTCGTTCCTCCCCTCTTCCTCTTTCTTCCCCTCTTCCTTGCAACCTTCCCCAACAGTGGTACCCTCTCTGCTCTTGTCATTTAAAATTATAATAAAAATGGCCTGGCATAGTGGCACACTCCTGTAATCCCAGTACTTGGGAGGCTGAGACAGGAGAATTACAGCACCCTCAGCACCTTAGCGAGACCCTACTTCAAAAATTAAAATAGAGCTGGGGGTATAACTCAGAGGTAGAACACCCCTGGGTTCAATCCCCAATACTACACACTCACACACAAAATTTTTTTCCTTTTAATTATGGTAAAAATGTCCCCTGGCTCCCCAGCCAGAACAGCGCCCCCTCCTGGAGCCCTGTGGTTCTTTTCTGCCGGTTCCTCGTATCCCAGCGTCACAGGCTCTGCGCGGAGTCGGCTCAATTATTCAAGGCTGATTATGCAGGGAGTGGATTATTCTGTTTTTCACTTTCCCCTCCCTCTGTGGGCTTTGGGCTCCTCATTTGCACCTCCAGCAGCAGGCAAGAAGAGAAAAGAAAGTTTGCAGAGCTCCAATCCATCAGCCCCTGCGGCTGCTTGGACGTCTCTCCCCGGGACTCTGGCCTTCATCTGTCCGTGCAGCTCCTTCCCCATTAGCATAGATAATCTCGAGCTCCCATCATTTTTCCAGGAAAGAGAGGGGAGGTGCCGCCCGCGCCAGCCTGGGTCTCTCATCCGCGGGGCTGCTTCCGGCAGCCTGTGACGTCTGCGCGCCTGGCTACAGCGTGTGTGCACACGTGTGAGCGTGTGCGTGTGTGTGCACAAGACGCCCAGTGCTGTCAGCCGCGGGGTTCAGCCTAACGCAGGGGCTGTCTCCTTACAGCACGGAGCGTGTCTAGGGACCATTGTGTAATGGCACAGCTAATAAATACAAGGATTTAAAAAAAAAAAAAAGCAGAGACAGGCAAAAGGCAACTAAGGCCCACGGGAATGGGCTCCGCTGCCAGCTCGCCTGCAGGGGGCTTGTTTCCAGACAGCAGCCCCCAGACTCAGGTCTAAAGTCCCCTATATGGGAATTGGAGCCATGGTGCCTTACTGATGGACTGTGGGGCAAATGAGCGTGCTCTTGGGGACACAAGAGAAAGGAAAGACTGGACCGAAGTCAGCGGAGGGGTGCAGTCAGCCCAGAAGGCCCGAAGGTGCCCGAGTAGCATGGAGCTCCACTTGCCGGCCCTGCAGCCCGGCAGCCTGGTCTCCACCCATGCTCGGCCACCTTAAAACTGTCAGCCACAGGGCCAGAGCAGCCCATGGGCCAGAGAGGGGTCCTGTGGAAAGGCCTCTAACCCTCCCAGAAAACCCGGCCAAGCCCTGCACTGTCCCACCCTGGGCCCTTTTACTCCGGTTTTGCATCCAGTTAACAAATATCCATTAAGCACCTACTATGTGGCAGGCAAGGTTAGAAGCACTGAGCACTCCTGGCGAACATGACAGAGAAGTTTTCCTTTTAGCAGGGGAGGCAGACAAACAAATAAACAACAGACAGCAACAGGCAATCTAGAGAAAATGAACCAGGGTGCTGTGGCGGGTGACAGGTGGGCGAGGCTTCTTGATGGGGTCTTCAGGGCCTTTCTCTCTGATCAGAGAGTGAAACCTCCTGAGGACAAGCCAGCCACGTAAAGATCTATGGGGAGAGCATCCCGGGCAAAAGGCTGTCACATCCCAAGGCCCCGGGGCAGGCATGAACTTGGGGAGCTGGAGGAAGAGCAGAGTCCAGGAGGGTCTGTGGCTCAGTGACTTAGGGGGCAACATCTGGAGGGGAGGTTGGAAGAGCAGGCAGAGTGGGGCCTGGGGCAGCTGTGAGGAGCTGTGCTGCAGCTCTGGGAGGCCTCTGGAGGGATCCTAGCAGGAGAGCATCATGATCCATTTGCATTTCTAAAAGCTCTATCTGGAGGCTGAGTGACTGCAAAAGACAGAACCCACTCACGCAAGCCTGACACTAGGGATGCGAGAGCAAGCGTCTCGCCGAGCCATCTGGAGCCAGGTCTCTCTGGCAGTCTTGGCTCTGAGCTCTCCCTCTCAGCTCCCCTCTGCTCCTCAAGTACTCCAGCGCCTGCCCCGTTCCCAGCCCTGTGGAGCCTGGCCTGTCCTCCCAGAGTCCTCCCATTTTCCTGGAGAAAGAAGCCAACTGGCCCGGCTCAGGTCACATGTCCAGCTCTTGTGGCGAATCAGCATGGCCAGAAGGGCGCAGCCATCTTGAAAAACATGGCCACCAACGGTAGCCACAACTGGAGGTAGAGACGCTCTGAGGGAAGGACTGGGCTAGGCAGGCCCCTCCAAAGGGTTCACTCCTCAGCTTGTCCCAATTCCCAGGAGAGATCATTTGATTGGCCCACTTTGGGTCACATGTCCAGCTCCAGTGGCCAATCAGCATGGCTAGAAGTATGCGACTATCTTGAAAAATATGGCTGCCAGACATGGCCATAGCTAGGATGGGGAAGCTCTCAGAGAAGGACTGGGCTAGGCAGGCACCCTCCCCCAGAGTGTCTACTCCTCAGCTGTCCCCAGAATTCCCTTTGGCCACCATCAGTGACTTCCTGCATCCCTGTCTCCACCTCAGCCCCACAGGAGGACCAGGGGCTGGCCAGACCACTGGTGTTCCTTGAAGCCCAAGGGAGTGGAGGGCTTCCCTCACGGGGCAATGGGCACCCCAGGAGCAGAAGCAACAAAGAAGGGCAGATTCAAAAGACGGAAGCTGGGCTCTGGAGGGCAGGAAGACCGCCCTGAAGACCTGAGACCAGGAACTGAGGGCGAAAAAACAAAGCAGCAGGGCCACACTGGTGGAACCTCCACTACTGCGGGCCCGCCAGGCCTGGCAGCCAGCTGGGCTGTGCGCCACCTGGGTCCTGGCTCCCCAGGCCTGGCAGGGCTGAGGGGGAGGAAGAGCCCCTGGGGTGGTGGGCGGGACTCAGCCTGGCTCCTCCTGCAGCTCAGGGCCCCTCTCCCAGTAGGAGATGCCTGTGCCCATCCTCTTCTGCGCTGGCTGCTGCCAGAGGCCCCTGAGAAGAGACAGCCCGGGCAACCTGGGACGCCAGCATGTCTGGGCCTCAGTCCCTCAGCAGTTCAATTGCAAAGGGGCACTTGGGGAAGAGCTGAGGCTGGTGGGGGCTGAGAGGCAGGAGCAGTGGGAGGGGTCCTCTCTCAATGTGCAGGGCCAAGAGGAGCAGCGGAGGGAGTCAGAAGAGGTCCACTTAAGCCGGGCGTGGTGGCGCACGCTTGTAATTCCAGCATTCAGGAGGCTGAGACAGGAGGATGGCAGTTCATGGATAGCTTCAGCTACTTAGTGAGGCCCTCTGCATCTCAGTGAGACCCGGTTTCGAAAATAAAGAATAAAAAATAGGGCAGGGGTGTAGCTCAGAGGTCGAATGCCCCTGGGTTCCATCCCCAGACCTGAAAAAAAAAAAAAAGAAGAAGAAGAAGAGGTCCATTTGGACCATCCAGATCACCTCCCACCTCCCCATCTCAAAGAGGAAAGGAGTGAGTGAGGGAGAAAGAGAGAGAAAGACAGAAAGACCAGGACCAAAACACTCAGAGGGCCAAGGATGGAGAAGCACCTGGGTTCAGACACAGCCACGTGTGGCAGTGTGCTGGGGCTGAGGGTTGAGTCCCACACTCAGGCAGGGTCGGTGCCTTCTGAGGCCTGTGGTGACAGGGACTGTCCAGGGTGTCTTCTGTTCATATGGCATTTTTCCTAAATATGTTTGTATTTCTGTGTGTGTGTGTGTGTGTGTGTGTGTGTGTGTGTGTGTTATTAGGGATTGAATCCAGGGGCATTCTAGCTCTGAGATATATCCCCAGTCCTTTTTATTATTAATTATTATTATTATTATTATTATTATTATTATTATTAATTTTGTTTTCAAGCAGGGCCTCACTACATTGCTGAGAGCCTCACTAAGTTGCCAAGGTTGTCCTCAAACCCGCGATCCTCCTGTCTCAGCCTCTCAAGTACTGGGATTATAGGCCAAGGCCACCAAGCCCAGTTCTGTGTCTGTATTTCCATACTGCCCCATTGAACAAGGACTACATCATTCCCATAGGAAATGTTTGCTTGACTCTATCTACAAGCAAGGTTGAAGTCTATCTATAAGCAAGGTCACCATAGTGAGGTATGAGGGGTTAGGACTTCAGCATGAATCAGGCAGGATACACAATTCCACCCATCGCCTTCCTTGACCTCCTTGTCCCTTGGTGTCTTCACCTAAAAAGCTCATAATAATCATTCCTCTGAGGATCCAGTGAGCTGCCAAACATAAATCCCAGTGTGTAGCAAAGGCTAAGCAGGAGTTAGTCACATTATAATGTTAACACTGTTTGCACAGTAGGAGCAATCCCAGCCTCCCCCAGTGTCCACACCTTAATCCTTGGGACCTGTAGATAAGTTACTTTCCATGGCAACAGAGACTTTGCAGATGTGACTGGGGTGGCAGATCTTGAGGTGGGGAGGATCCTGGATGATCCAAGCGGACCCAAAGTAGTCATGAACCTTAGCAGCAGAGAATTACTCTTGGCTATGATAAGAAGGGGAGTGGGGGCAGCAGAGCGTCAGAGCCACCAAATATGGCAAGAACTCACCCACCCTTGCTGGCTTGGAAGTTGAAAGAAAGCAGGTCAGGAACCAGGGAACACAGCAGCCTCTAGAAGTGAGAACACCCTCAGTGTTGGGCCAGCAAGAAACTGGGGCCCTCGGTCTTACAATACCCAGGAACTGAATTTTGCTAATGAGTAATATGAAGAAACAGGTTCTCCCATAAAGCTTCTAAAAAGGAATGCAGCTTGCCAACACCTTGATTTTAGTTGGGTGAGGTTATACTGGACTTCTTGCTTGTAGAACTCTAATAAGTCTGTGCTGTTTTAAGCTGCTAAGTTTGTGATCATTTGTTACAGCAGCTGCATAAAACTAATACATTCTGAAAATGCCAGGCAAAGGGAAGTAGTGATTTGGTGGGCCAAACCCCTCCAGTTGGAGGCCAGGTGGACATCAGTGCCCCCTAGGGGCAGCAAGAAACTCTGGCAACCACAGAGAGTTTTGCCTGCCTGAAGGACCTTCCAGTAATAAGAGTGGGGCCAATACACTGAAGGCAGAAATAATAGCCAAGGAGTACCTGTGCCCAGTTAGGAGGACACTTGTAAGGCCCCAAGGAGATGAAGGAGTCCCTGGCTCCACACCACAGATCTCCCTGCTCAAAAAAATATCCTGACTATGGTAGGCTGAATGCTTCCCCCAAGATGTCTGCTCCTAATCCCCAGAATCAGCGCTCTGTCCCCTTACACAGTGAAAGGGACTCTGCAGATGTGATTAAGTTAAAAATCACGAGTCAGAAGATTATCCTGGATTATCCAGGTGAATCCAATGTAATCACAAGTACCCTTCTAAGAGGGAGGTAGGAGGGTCAATCGGAAAGGGGGAGGGGGAAATATAATACGGAATGCTATGTTTTAAAGATGGAGCCAGGGCCACAAGGCAAGTAATTCAGGCGGCCTCTAGAAACCAGGAAAAGGAAGAAAAAAGCTTCTCCCCTGCGGCCACTGTCCCTTGCCCAGAACACTGCAAAAGACTCCCAAGAGCCTCCCTGCCTCCTCTCCCACTCCCTTCTAGCTGCCAATCAAGCACTGCAAGACCTTTTAGAAAAGTACCAGACCACATCACCTCCCTGGCAGCCCTCCTCACCACACAGAACACAGCCCAAGTCCTCACAGGATCCACAGGGCCCGGGACCTAGGCAGAGGCAGGAGGATCACAGGTTTGAGGACAGCCTCAGCAATTTAGCAAGACTCTGAACCAGTGGGTCTCAACCCTTACTGTATAGCTGAGTCACCTAGGAAACATTTTTTTGGTAGTGGGGATAGACCCAAGGGGCATTCTACTTCCGAACTACACCCCCAGCCCTGTTTTTATTTTATTCTTTATTTTGAAACAGGGTCTCACTGAGTTACAAAGAGCCTCACTAAGTAGCTGAAGCTGTCCACGAACCTCCATCCTCCTGTCTCAGCCTCCCAAATGCTGGGATTACAAGCATGCACCACCATGCCTAGCTAACCTGAAAACCTTTTTTTTTTTTTTTTTTGGTGGTACTGGGGTTCCTGGAAGCCCTTCTACCTCCGGGCTACACTCCCAGACCTATTTTATATTTTTTAAATTTGGAAACAGGGTCTCAAGCCAGCGAGGCTGGTTCCG